>NW_010185980.1:0-9053 GCF_000695765.1 Mesitornis unicolor
CTGGAAAACTTGTCCTGAAATTTATCCAGCTGACTGCTGATTGTCTGTATGACAGTATTGCCATTCTCATCTCCATCACCAGTAGTTTCAGTTTTAATTAAAGGTCTGACTTGAACCGGTTCAGGGATAGGGTTAATTTTTTCCTCTGTGTCACTACCGTCACAACAACTGTCCTCCCCCCATGGCTCGGGACATTCGGGTCCCTTCCAAGTCCTAACATTCTGTGATTCTGTGATTTTCAGTCCCTGTCTCTGAAAAGAGTTTTTGAGGGTTCACTGCTTAGACAAAGTAAAATCCTGCAAAGTCCATGGCTTGTAGGCCTGTGGAAGTGCTTCCCAGGGAAACTGAAGCCATGCAACTGCTTTCATTTGTAGTCCCTGTGGTGTGTGAGCAGGATCAGGGTGTGTATTTTCAGTCATTGTATCTGAACACAGTCCCTCAGGTTTCGCTGCTTAGACAAGGTAAGATCCTGAAAAGCCCATGTTTTGTGTGCCTGTGGAAGAGCTTCCCAGGGAAAGTGAGACCATGCAACTGCTTTCAGTTGTAGCCTCTTGGGTGTGGGAGCAGGATCAGAACATGTGCATTTTCAGTCCTTGTCTCTGACCACAGTCCCTGAGGCTAGAAGGTTACAAATTTGAATTTTGCTAGCCATCAGTGAGGTTAACTAAGACATAGAAATAGCCAGACAGCTTTTACTTAGTATTTAACAAAGTGATGTACTAAGGTAGAAAACAGAACAGTCTAATTAGTGATTACAGGAAAGTGGTTCCTTTGCCTCCCATCTTCTACCTCCACTGCTTACAACGGATTGCCCTCAGCTTGTGCTTCAGTCTTATTAAATCTGAAAGCACTACACTCCTCTCTGACTTGTGGTTCCCTATTCGGAATTAATAATAACTTGCAGGATGAACTTGTATTTAAAATGAAAGGTGAACTTTTTTATTCCATCAAAGAAGCAAATAGTTGTAACAGTAAAATCTGCAAATACTATCCACAGGGAGAGCTAGATAATGTAGAGTATGTTGAGAATTCATAAGATAACATAAGGAGTTCACACAATACATTTGGTACTACTTAAGCCAAAGATATCCTGAGAGTGTGTATAGAACCTCACAAGATGGGGGCAGGCTGGTAGCAGAACAAAATGTATCAACAATAGATGTATTGATTGGCCATAACTCACTGCTCCGTGAATGCCAGGGGACAGCAGCAATGTAGGAACTGCTTTGGAGTTCTTGTCCTGATGATGAACTGTGGAATAAGTTTCCCTCTTGCATCTACTTTACAGGAATACTTCAACCTCTCATGCTTCGGGAGATCGAAAAGACATTGAGTCATAGTATCTGGATACAATTTAGATCCACAGGTAAAAACCAGACACATAAACCAAAGCTAACCCTGTTTTTTCTGCCTCATTTTCTTTTCTGTTTGTTTTTACTCCTTGAAATGCTGTCATAGTCATGATTACCAGCAATCATATGCATTTTTTTTTCTGTTGCACAATTTTGTTTCATATTAAAAGAAAGACACTCAGTAGAAACAGTAAGAATGCAATTATGTATTTCCAATATTTATTTCAATAGAGTTATACCTTTAATGACAATTTTAATGAAAATTGGACTTATGTATGGACAAAAATAGTACTTACAGACTAGTGCAGTGAAATGAAGCAGTATGTTTGGCAAGTTCATTATACAAAAAATACTTAAGGAAAGTTTACATGAAATAAGCTTTCCAAAACATCATAAGTTCTACCTGCAACAGCTTAAACAAGCATTTTTAAGGGAACCATAAACATAGATTGCTGCCTCTTTCCACTTACATACCTGGCAAAAATAGCAATCCACATTTCTGTAAACCTTTCTTTGTTTTCAGTTTATTAGGTGACATGGTGTTTTTGTTCTAAATTGAAAACAAGAGAAATTGACAAAGCAAAGCATAAACAATAGAAAATATTGCTATTCCAGATGAATAAGTGGACCAATTTTTTTAAAAGGTCAGACAAACCCTGAAATGCATTATCCATTATTCTAATATTTCTTATAATCTATCATTGTGACAAATACATAAGTTGTCTTTATTTTTCTGAACGGTGGACATTTTCTGCACCTAGTGAATTCTGGGTCACATCTCAGTCTGTGGAAACTGCAAACACTGCAAAATACGAAATGGGGTATTCGTGTCAATAAAAAGATACAAGAGATTAAATTATATTTAAAATAATTGAAAAGTGAAAATATTTGTGGGAAAGACTTTAAATACAGATAAATGGAACTGCTGTGGCAGCTATAAGTGCAGAGATGTCTCAGCACAGAGTGGCGCAGCTGCACACCTAAAAACAGCCCTGTAACCCCCTTCCCTGAAGAAGCGATGGGAATCTCTGTGCCATAGCCAAGTGCACCACTTCTTTTGCCTATCAGCAGAGCTGCAGTGTGTGCTGATTACTCTTCAGCTTGACTAAAATGTCAGGTGCTCTTTCTCTGTTCATGGTTTTTACTCCTTCACATCTTATTGTTCTTCATTTTATCAAGTCACTGTAAAAGAGACAGCAAAAAGAACCAGTGGAAGAAATAGGGAGTCTGCATGATGGAAGGGAACTAAGGATTTGGGAAAAGGTGACAATAGGATTTGAGTTAGAAAGATTAAAAAGACAGAGAAAGGGAAAAAATTAATATTTTTTTTCCTTCAACCTGTCAAACCTTTCATTCAATTCCTCACTCACCTAGCCTTCTTATAGGATATTAAAATTTATCTTGCATGACACACCCAATTTATCACAATTTCTCCACAAGCTATTTATTGTCCACTATGACACTAGAGACTCCCACAGGAATAATTATTTCTCTTGTTCTTCACAGATGTCCACATCCATAATGAAGATCATTTCACCAATGGTGGGAGTGAAAGTGATATGTGTGCATGCATGGATTCACAAAAATCCATGGGCATGCATGCATGCACACAGATATACATTCACTCCCTACTTTGGCAAATGTATCTCCATTATTATTACTACATAAGCCAATGCCAATTTGCATTGCAAACACTTTTTATAATTTAATAAAATTAAGCCAATGCTTTTCATAAATTGGTATTTAAAGTCTCAGCCAAGAACTATCGTTAATTAAAAAAGACATTGATGTGTTAAATATTTTGTCATAGTTCATAAATAGAGTTCCTAATTTTCCTTAATGATCTATTTTAATGGCTTATGAGTTATTTGTTCTCTTATTATTTCACTTTTAAAAATCTGAAATAAAGATTTTCTAAAGCCATGAAAGCCATATTCATATAAAGTCTGACACTGCAGCTTGTTGCTTTTAGGTGTCTATGATATAGGTAGTCAGAAGTATTTGAATGTCTAAAGATGTATCACAGTTTTCAAAAGTATCTACGTACATAAGGTACAATGAAGCATAAGCTGTGAAGTAGGCAGCTACCACGCTTGTGCATTTCTGTCAGTCCTATTACAGTGATGCTAAATGCTTTTGAAATCTGCCATATTATCTTGTAGTATTAGTATTATTGTTTCATTAAATCTGTTAGTTTATTTTCCAACACGTAAAGTCTCTCTCCCTTATTCTCTTTTCTCTTCCCTTCTGGGGTTAATAGAGAGCGTCTGTCCAGGATTTAGTGGCCGGCCCAGCCCTAAACTACGACAAGTACTCATGTACAGACAACACAGGCTAAGAGAAGACTATGTCTACACTGGAGCTGACAACCCACCAGTTGTTTTCTCTATTAATTTAGGTATATTCTAAAAGGTATTTTAACCTCATTTGTTACTATTAATTAAGTCTATTTGTTCATAATGATCATTCCAAGACTCCTGATGCCAATACAGGAAATGTGGTATGAGTGAGGAATTCAGGTGCCATGTGAGATCTTAGAATAATAAAGCATTCCCTTACACTTTCAGTTTCCAGGAAAAGAAAATCTTGAGAAGATTATATGCATGTGTCTGGCTACACATTTCTACTGTATGTAGCTTTGAACACACCTAAAATGCCAATTATGTGTTTGGAAAGGCACAAGATAAAATTAGTTTCATTTGTCATCTGGGTACCACAGAAACTTCCCCTTCACTTCCTTTTACTGATCCCCTCCTCCAATGTGTCCTGTACCAAATGGGTACATATTCTGCTTTAGCAATAAAAACTGCTTCAAATTAATAATTCAGTCTCCTTTCATCTTTTCAGAATACAGTAAGCCAAGACAGTACCAGCTAATCTCAATCACACTGCAATCTGCTCTCTTCTTTTCTATCTTTTTCATTATTCCTTCTAAGTTGACCTTTTATTTTCTTTTTTTCACACCAGGTGCCCTATTTAAGGACTTAACTATTAGACGCATAAGCCGCAAGGTGACAAGAATGCATGTTTCAAAACAAAATACTAATGACATTATGTAAAAGACTCACATGACAATTTTTCCCTAGCAACAGCATCCACACCCTCAAAGTATGCCTTCAGTGACTGAGACTGGCAAAGAACATTGATACATATTGTTTCCCATCTTTTTTCTAGTACTAAAGCATTATACAACCTAGTCCCCCTTTGATATTATTCTTCTGCCTCATTCATCTATAAAATGACATCATATAGCAGAGTGAGAGATATGAACCAAAATGGAAGTCCTAATAAATTAAATGCCCTCAGTTTTCTGGTATTCATAATCTTTATTCTCATGTCACATGCACTTTAACAGTAGAAAGTAAAATCTCAGAAGAATAAGTCTTTCATTAGGAGCAATGGTGATATTTTATATCAGGCAGCACAGACATAGTGGGCTTGCTCAGTGTAAGTAACAGGCAGCACAAAAAAACAAGAGCAGTAATGAGCCCTAGTGTCCCTTCTTGCCTTTTTAGGTTGTTACAGTCATGATGTGATAAAACATACTCATGTGGGAATTAAACACATAATCTTGTAATAATCATCTGGTTTGCCTTGTTCTTATGTCCCAGGGGGTTAATTTGTTTGCTTTTGTTCAGAAATGGAAGAAAGCCCTGCATTTACAAAGGCAGCTGGAAAATTATATTCTGGATAGGTACAAAAGTAGCAGCAGTGATTAATCAATCAAAAATACATGTTTCTGAGACCTCAGTGTGCCTGGGTATTTCCATCTGCCAACAAGCATTGACAGGCTGCAAATGCACTTGGCTTGAGACCTCCCTCTAGAGAGCATAAGTCACCGTATAGTTCCTTCATGTATATCGATCTCTATTCCTGAGTCTTTGGCATGTTACATTGCATGCATAGACCCATAGTAGTAAAGGCATGCCCCAGGGAACAGACTGTTCAGTAAAGGGTATTAAAAAATCCCCAAGTATTTCTGGAGATGCAAATTCTATGTCTATTACTAAAGCAAAGAGATTCAGTGAAAACAGAAATTTGAATTTCAAAGACATGTCTGCAAGTACTGCAATGCCAATACTGATACTGTAGACCTACATATAGGGAGCTGGAGAGGAGCAGACGCAAATGGAACTGTCAAATCACTTCCTGTTTTTAAAATAGTACATTTTGCTATTTTAATATCTAAAGATACATGAAAATGAAGATAAAAACCCCACCTACTGTAAATGAAATGTGTCAACTGCTTGCTCTGACAATCAGCTTTTTAATACAGAGATTAAAAAATCCCAAATCTGAATAAACAATTCAGAGAAGGAAATGCATTCAGCTATGACTTAATAAGCCTAAGTTATAGAACTCTTGCCATATTTACTTAACTCTGTAGTTTCAAATGGTACAGCAGGTCTATTAGCCATAGGGGAAGTGCTCACCTGCTCACCTGTCCACTTGCAGGATACTGCAGAATTCAGATTTCTCCTCCCTCTTCTTTACTGTGATTGTGAAGCCATTAGTAAGTGAAATGAAGGCTTGTAGGTTTTTTGCTATGTTTGCATTATGTTTGCTATGTTGTAGGATTTCTACCTGCCTGCTTTGACTGAGGCAACAAAAAAACTGACCTGAGTGTGAGTGTGGCTGGGGATTTTTAAGCTGTCTTGCTTAGAGTCAGTGAAGTAACACTGCAGGAAAAAAATCTGGAGATTTTGGTGATAATATCAGCCCTTGAAAATAAAACAACTTAGCTGCTGTTTCTTAGTCAGGCTAGTAATTTTTAGGGTCCCAGATTTAAACTGTTCAGATCTTTCAGATACACTAAATAATGCATCTACTCAAAATGTCACACTTCACACTGCCAGAACTAAAAGCTCCTGAAAGTTTGAGATCTGTAACTTCAGGAATTGTTGTATTACCTCTGCACAGTCTTTCATTTCATGCTCTCAACTTAAAAATAATAGCTTAAGCACTGTTTCTTGAAGCCTGTAGCTTGAGACAAAGCTACAGTACAAAAAGAATGTGTAAAAAACCCAAACAAACAAAAAAATACAAGAAGTTTCAAAGGTTAAAAAAAAAGAACCAACTAACCAGACAAAAAAACCCCCAAAAACCCAAAGCAACTACCCACCCCAAAACTCAAAAGACCCTGCTGATCTTTAACAATAAAGAGCATTGTCTGTATCCACTGCAATATACATGATAGGTAGGAACGTACACCTAAGAGCTGCCATGGATCAAGCCTTGGAAGGCACTGAGGCTGCCTAGACGAAAGACTATATTTTGCAGGTAAGTGATTAATCAGTTGTTGAAGGGCAAAATGGAAAAAAAATAAGCAAAGCCAAATATAAAAATTAACCACTATGTGGAGACACTGCCCAGTCCAGTTTGAGGTCTCTGTAGTAGAAATATGGTGTGGACCTAGAGACTACTAGTGTACTGTTAACAAAGATAGACGTGTATCTGCATTTGTCTAAATTCAGCTATGCCAATACAGTCCTATCTTGATTTGGCTGTAACATGAGCAATAAACACAAGTATGAAGCTACACTGACTGTTTTGCAATAATAGCAGATTAAATGAAGGCTATTCCCAGAATTGTCTGATGTTGTCTGTGCTATCTACTTGTTGTAAAGAAACCAGCCACATTAATTGTAAGCTATGCAAGAAAGAGAAAAGTGAGTGTGTAGTGGGGGATGATTGTATAAGGAAAAGCAATGTTTGTCAAATGGAAAATTGAAGAAGCTGACAAAGTACATTCTGACTTTTTATTCTAACTAAAAAAAATAGGGTTTTTTAAATTTTGACAAAAACAAAAAGAAAATTTAAAAAAAAAGAAAAAAGCAAGCTCATTCCTGGCATGCATACACACTTTCTTTGCTGCATTTAGTGAAGGATCACTTTAAAAAATGCTTCCTGCTTGAATGTGTGCCCCTGCCTTTTCTTGCCCCTTGCCTTTTATAGCCCCTTGAACTATTTTCATGTGCAGTTCAAGCTGAATAAACTGCACACATAGGGTTTGACTTTTAGATAAGAAGAAAAACTAGCCCCAGGACTATGCAGGAAAGAGTCAGAGCTCTAGATTAATGCAATGAAATTTCAGAACTTTCAGCTAAGCTAATAACTAAAGTATTCTCCTAAAGAAAAAAAAGATGTGTTCCTGATCTCTTGTGATTCATCTTCATTATGCCATTATTTCTGCTCTATTTCAGCTGGTCTTGATACAGTATCATATTGTCTGGCATATTAGCAATCACCTTTATTGCTGCACATGGGTTTTTCTTCTCTCTATTCAGGGACTAAATCAGTGTAATCATGGCTACAATCTCAGGAGAAAGCTAATTAAATATAAGCATCATATTTTCACATAGGTATTCTTTAAAAAAAAAAAGGAAAAGACTACTATTTTTTCTGCTGTGAAAATCTCCCTATAAATGCACATTTCTACACAAAAACCCAGCCCATATTAGGAAAATCATATAAGAGCTATGGAATAAACTTCCATAGATGGGATCAGCACAGCATGCTGTGCCCTGAATGGAGGCCCATTTAATGCCTTGTGCTGTGGGGTTCCCAGCATCTGAAGGGGTGTAAGGCTACCTATACTATCCTTTCTTTCCTTATATTGTTACCTCTAATAAATGGCATTCCAAATAATACTTTGCAGAGTCTGAGTGCCTTTCTTATTGGGATCACAAAAACACAGTGTAAAATTGTTGCAAATCACCTTCCTCCAAGCTTTCTAGGGAAGCTGCTTTATCAAAATCTACACCTTTAAGGCAACCAGCTATGAGTTGTAGATGCCAGTGACTCCAGATCCCATAGCTCTAAGGCTGTCTTCCAGCCATGGAAACTGACCCAGCACCAGAAATGTAGGACTTACACTGTTTTCACCAAAAATATTTTTTCTTCAGAATTTTTAACCCAAGGCACGCATCTCTTACATTTAGTACCTTTATTTTTTTTTTTTGCTACAAAGGAGCTAAGTAAATTTATCCCATGACCATATGTTACTTCTTATATGAACAGTAGTTTCTTCCCCATATAAGCCTTCTAGCTGCCTCCTTACCAAGATGTCGATAAAACACAAAAATATCAAGATATGAATCTTTTCTCAAACACTGACAACCAAGACTCAGGGCTTTCACAAAATCTTCTGGGTTTTTTCCTTTCATTTCATGTGCTTAGTTTTTTATCTCATCAGTCTTCTCGTCTGCAAATGTTCTAAAATTCAGAGATTCCTTTAGTAAGACTCTTTTGCATATTCCTCCAGCTATATGTTCCACAGTGCATATTTCTAATTATTTAAAATCCAACCTGTAGCTAGTTCTGTCATGTGGATAATTTAGATACTCAGAAACAGAACTCTGACAATTTTGATACGGTTATAAAAGCATTTCACATGAAAAGCAATGTTTTTCTGGGATATTTGCATATTCTGAGTTACTCAAAGATACTTAGATGCATATATGTATTTGATGGATTTGAGGCTCCATATGCTTGTCCTGGTTTGAGCTAAATAGAACTAATTTTTTATTTAGTGATTTTACTTTTCAGCTCAGTCTCTTTTAAGTGGCTGAACTTGTTGAAACTAGCAGCATGTTTTTCTGGAATGTGCTGCTAGAAGATAAGCTCAAGGCCAAGTATCTCACCATGGGTGCAGTGTCTGCACCTATGGCGTGGGGGGGGAAGTGGACCCAAAACTGACCA
>NW_010185981.1:0-19186 GCF_000695765.1 Mesitornis unicolor
GAGGAGAGGATCCGCTCGGTACCGCTAAACCGCGCTGCAACGCAGCGCCCGGGAACGGGCTTGAGAGGGAGGGGAGGTATTTACTGTGTAAATATTGTGTAAATATTTGCTGTCTTGAGGAAAATAATCGGTGAGAGACCGCATGAGACTGCGCATATGCTTGGTCCTACACACCATGTGCTTCTCCATGCAGGATCTGAACTGTTTAGGTTGTGAACAAGCTGTATCCATCTACCTTTTTATTATTATTATTTCTTCTTTTAGTTTTACTTACTTTGTGCAGAAAACATTTAAAATAGTAACTCCATTTTTAACCAATTCCAGTAATGCATTTCCATTTCTCATTAAAACAGCCAACCTCGAGTTGGTAGTAGGGTTGCACCCCACTTATCAAAAAGTTATGCTAAATACTACATTGCAGCTAATGCACTGAAATCAATGAGAGGGGTTCGTAGCCACTCATTTGCTCTAGGTAGCCAAAGTCCTAGGATTTATGGAGAAGAGTTGCATGTTATAATCCCGGAAAAGCAGAAGAGCATCATCTATCAGGTATTTTAAGTCATAGCCTCTGTTCTACATACAGTTTTTTGTTTTGGCTTGTTTTTTTCCCACTAATTTATCAGGTAGAATTGCTAAAGGGAAATTAGGAAAATCTTGATTAGTCATTTTTGAGATTACTGCCACATCATTAGGAGTGCCCTGGCAGTAAACTGTTGTGGCATTTATTATGTCATTAATTAGTTCCACATGGGGTCCTACACTCACAGGCTGGAAGAAGATGTTTGCAGTCTTTCAGAGCTCCCGAATCCTAGGCCAAGGAAATGCTTGGAACAGAGCTGTTGTTATCCCCAAGGACGAAAACACAAAGCATTTCCAGTGGAGTATCACAGCCTGTCAGGAGAGAGAGGATTAAAAGAGGCATATCAAAAGAGAGGTTCATCAGAGAGATGCTTCTGGTCTAATTAAGCTTTTATCTTTTTTTGTTTTTAGGGGAATTTAGCAAAGAGAAACAAAACAGCAGGTTTTCAGACAACAAACACTGAATATTGCTAGGATTCTGTCTGCTCATTGTGTTTCCACAATAATTAATTATACAGTAAAGTCTTTCCGTAAGCAGATAGGATATACTCACTAACACAGAACAACTACAGTTTGCACTTGTAGCACAACTAATTCAAAGCAGCTTGAGTTTTCAACCAGTCATTAATCTACAAATCAACAGGAGATAAGAATTTTTAAGGCTTTACACCCCCTAACTCCATTCTTTCTCTCAGTTTTACGTCTAAGTTAAATGTTCCCCCTATAACTTTGATTCAGTCTTTTCCACTGTTGAGGGACAGAGATTCACAAGCAAGGTTATAGTTCAGAATCATCTTTGGCATAAATCCATCTTTTGTCTTATCTTTAAATGTTTCTGTCTCTTTCATATGTCCCATTAGTATCTATCCCTTTTCTTTGGTCTAGGTTATGTAATTCTTTAAGTTTGGGAATTTTTTGCAAGTAACAAGTGAAATGTTACACCAGCTGAACTAACTTGAAGCACCCGAATGCTGCTGCATTAGACTGTGGATTGCAGAAAGAGTCTGAGCAAAGTGGAGCACTATGTTCACAGCTGTTCAGTGTCGCAAGCCCAGCTTGAGGGATTGTCTATAGGTGCACTCAGATTAAGCTACAGTGATGTAATTAGAGCATCCATAGAGCAAATTAAGGTCCTGTACTATATGTGCATTGACTCTGCAGCTTTAACCAAGGTGGCCTTACTTTCCAAAGCCTCTCAATGCAGGCATGCACTAGACTACAATAAATAAAGTTCCAGTTTGGGAGAGAACTTTCTTAAGCCCATCTACTTCTGAAACAGTAATACATCCCACTGACTCCAAAGGCATGTAATTACATGTTTAATTGCTGCCTTGACTCAGAACCATCATAATATAAAACAGTGCCTGAGAAATTGACACAGGAAAGCACGTCAGATTCCCATCTTTCTTCTTATCAGGCAAAATTTGAGCCAACAATGCGTGCTCACAGCCCAGAAGGCCAATCACATCCTGGGCTGCATCAAAAGAAGTGTGGCCAGCAGGTCAAGAGAGGTGATTCCGCCCCTCTACTCTGCTCTGGAGAGACCCCATCTGAAGTACTGCGTCCAGCTTTGGAGCCCTCAATGCAAGAAGAACATGGAACTGTTGGATTCAGGGGAGGGTCACAGAAATGATCCAGGGTCTGGAGCACCTCACCTATGAGGACAGGCTGAGAGAGTTGAGGTTGTTCAGCTTGGAGAAGGCTCCATGGAGGTCTTACAGCAGCCTTCCAGAACCTGAACGGGGCCTACAGGAAAGCTGGGGAGGGACCATTTACAAGGACATGTAGCGATAGGATGAAGGGCAATGGTAAACTAGAGCAGAGTAGATTTAGATTAGACATTAGGAAGAAGTTATTTACTATGAAGGTGGTGAAACACTGGAACAGGTTGTCCAGTGAGGTGTTGGCGGCCTCATCCCTGGAGACATACAGGGTCAGGCTTGATGGGGCTCTGAGCAACCTGATCTAGTGAAAGATGTCCCTGCTCACTGCAGGGGGTTGGACTAGATGACCTTTAAAGGTCCCTTCCCACCCAACCCAGTCTATGATTTTAAATTTCTTCTCATATACTCAGTGGTGAAACAGGAGCCCTCACTGAAAAAGGTTAAAGCCCAAACCTCAACAGCTTACTTCTGAAGATAGCAAATAACTAAGTAGCTACTTACAAACAAGCAAATTGTTTAAAATGGGAGCACAAAGATGACCCAGTGGAAGCTGTTCAGGCTGAAATTGCAGGAGAAAGACTGTTAAGAAAGGGCAATTTTACTTACATAGGTAAAAAGTCTGAAGAGACAAACAAAAAAAACCAATTAGAGGAAAAAATAACCCATTGGAATCGTTTAAACAAAGAGTCTAGGAACCAAAAAAAAAAAAGGTAAAAAAATATCCCCCAAAACTAAGGAGACAAGGAGAGAGAAAAACAGCAATACAGACATGTGCTCCAGTATTAAAAAAAAATAATGACGTTTGTTCTTCCAGGAACTGGCATAATCCTTGTGTTTGTCTGCATGCAAGACGCTGTGGTCAGGAAAACATTTTTGAGGAATTGGTCATGTTGCAGTGTTTTTAAATGGCTGGTTAAAACCAAAGGAAAACAAGTCTTTGCATCCCAAAGATTTTCTTTTTTTTTTCCTTTTGTAGCATCTTATTCAATTAATAAGTTTTGAAGCAATGACTTACCTCACTTCTTTCTACCCAACTGTATTTTGCATTTGCAAATTACAAAGCCAAGAGGCTTTGTTTTTTTAGCAGCCTTCTTTTAGACTTTTGGGTAATCCATTCTTTCCTCAGAAATAATTTGCTTCAATGTCCAGAAACTGGAGGAGACAGACCATCCTTCAGTTTATTCTAATTTTATTACAGTGCAATTGCACCGATCTCAATTTAATTACTTAGTGTGAGGGATTTAGGTCCTCAGAGCTGGGCTTGAGCCAGAAACCTGCAATCTGGCTCAAGGTGTTTCTGAGTGTGATAATTGGAAAGTTTGTTCAGGCCTATCTCTGGAAATTCAGGGTAGCACTGGCTGCCTTGGGAGGGAAAGATTGATTCATCCTTCACTTTGTTGATTTTTTTTTTTTTTTGCTTAGGCAGCTAAAACTGTCATTCACCCTATTTTATCAGTGTAACACCACTGATTTCATGCAGTAGAGGAAGGAAGACATCCTCCTGCTTAGAGGAAGACTGGGTTATTCTCCCGCCTGCAGCCTTGCCTTTCTGTGGGACCTGGGGCTGGGTACCTGTCCCAAAATGTGATCCCCCAGTAGTCTGGGGCAATGGTAGCTAGGGCTCCTCTTTGCCTCTGCTCACACGTTCCTGCCCCACTGTGGCTAATGCTGCCAGAAGACTAGTCCTACATGTAAAGTCTTCTACAGCCTCAATCTCTTCCTCTCTAAAAGTGGTGTAGTGGTATTTATCTAGCCTGCATGGGTAGGAAACTGGATGCTTGTGAGGTGCTGGCAATGTTCTCAGGTTTATGAAGGCATCTGCCTTCCTCCTCCTGCTTTCTCTCTCCGGCGAGTGACCTATGCAGAGAAAGCTCCATCCAAGACTCTGATGCATACCCAGCTCCTGAAACTGCTGTTGTCTGTCCCGAGGACCTGATGAGTTACTTCCTTTCTCCCACTGTTGCTTTCCCTCTCGATTTCTTGGCAAGCATCTTCCTCACACAAAAATGTTATCCCTTCTCTTCACTGGCCAGTTCAACCCAGGCCCTCCTACTATGGGCTGCCATCCCAGCTCTTATTCCCAAGGCAGGGACCAGGAGGCAAGTTAACTCCACGCTGCCCAGGGAGAAATGCTCTGCATCCTATGGATGACATGAACATGCAGTACAGTAATGACTGCTGCCACAGAAATTTAGCCGTTGCCTGCCCAAGGAACTGCCAAAACCTCTTAAAAGGAAAGCAGCTGCTGCTGAGCAAGCAGTTCTCCAAGCAGGAGAAGCAGCTTCCAACTTGGACCCTAGATCCCATGCGAAGTTCAGTGGTTACGAAATGGCTAAAAGTCTGGAAGATGCTATTTTTTGTTCATTTGTTTACTCAGAAGGCTCCAGGAAGACCTGACAGCAGCCTTCCAGTACTTAAAGGGGGCCTACAGGAAAGATGGGGACAGGCTCTTTATCAGGGAGTGTAGTGATAGGACAAAGAGTAGTGTCTTTAAACGGAAATAGGACAGATTAAGATTAGATATTAGGAATAAATTCTTTACTGTGTGGGTGGTGAGACACTGTAACAGGTTGCCCAGGGAAGCTGTGGATACCCCCTCCCCCTAAGTGTTCAAGGCCAGGTTGGACATGGCTTTGAGCAACCTGGTCTAGTGGGAGGTGTGCCTGCCCATGGCAGGGGGGTGGACTAGATGATCTTTAAAGGTCCCTTCCAACCCAATCACATTCTGTGATTGTCTGATTGGTTGTATGATTAATCACCATGAAGGTTAGAAAACGGCTGCCCTGGGGAGGCGTGATGAGACTCCCAGGGCATGAAAACTAGAGAAATATGGGAATAACCTGGTAGAAATTGAGGGCCTACTTCTGATTTCAGTCACATAGGTCTTAAGCCACTGCAATTTTTTAACTTCAGTAGCATTATTCTACTTCATTTCACATGAAAAAAAGTGAATTAGGTCCTTCATAGCTGACTGGTTCCAGCATTAATACCAGGAGAATCTGTAGCTGCCTGTTACTTCATTTTATTGTAGTGTTGCATCATGTCTTAACATATCCTGGTTGTCGCATTTATATGGTCCAGTCACTCCCTCCTGAAGAGAAAATCCGCTGGAAAAGGTCAGAGGGGAGTAAGCCTCTGCAAGATCCTTCTTGCAGCTTCACTGCCAATTACTTTGAAAAGCAGCATTACTGCTGTTGAAAAAAACCTGGGGGTTGTTTGTATAAAGCTTACCGGCATGCTTCTTGATAGACCTTGCAACAGACTTGCTGTTCCTAAAGTGCTTGGAAAAGATTTTTGGCGGTATGTATGTATGTTTGTTGAGAGGGTCAAATGTACTCTACTGGTTCACTGTTAATCCCCAGGGCAATCTCTCCAGGGGATAAGTTTTCTTATTCGTTGCGAGTGACTGTGCTATAGCCCCAAGCTGGTGACAGCACTACATTTCTCCACTGAGACTGTTCAATGGGGAAAGAGTAAAAAATTGTGGGCTTTTTTGTATAGCTGGAAAAGAGAAGCCAAGGTATAACTTGAGAACACTACAAATACTATAGTCAATTAAGCACCAAGAAAGGACAAGAACTAACTAAAGCAAAATACTAGCTCAACTTAAAAAAATAGACATACATTTGCCTTAGATGGATTTGGACTGGTAATTATGAGTAAGGCTTTGGAAAATTTTTCTAATAGTAGCTGTCAGAGCAAAACATGAAAATCAAATTAATTCAAAGCTAGAGCTTGATATATGTAATAAGAAATTTCTGAGATTGCCTGAAATAAGACAAGTTAAGATTTGGTGATCCAATCAATGATTTGTCTATATTGCTAAGTAAATGTCCCAGTCAATACCAGCTGTTCAGGTTGGACATCAGGTCTGATGTATCACAAATGAATCAAGTTAGAGCTCTTCCTACTGAGATTGAAATCACTAATGTATTTCATTTAGTCCAGCAAAAGTCATCCAGCTGCTTCAGCCTGTATATTTCTTATACAGGATGAATTCATACAATCAATTCCTGATGAAAACTCTGTATCTTACTATCAGTCTCCTTTTCCATATGAACCTTATGACAATACTTCTGTGAGCCCATGATGCTGGATGAGTCCTTTCCTGTGGTACATTCTATACAGCATGCACATGTTTGCAATGTGAACAGCAATCTAAACAAGAGGTTGTTGTGATTTCATGTATCAGGACGCAGTTCAAAACAGGGGCCTCCCTGACTGTGGGCGTTCAAGGTTGTAATTCAGTAGTATCTGTAGCTACTGTGAGAGGTTTCATTTTGCAGGTTGCTTCCTCAGGCTGCCAATTTTGAGCACAGTTTGAAAAGACAGCACAATAGTTGTTATGAGTGAGTCTATGGAGATTACATGAACTGTCTCAGTCTACTTTTGGTGGTACTGACATTGGTTTGCTCCATTCTTTTCATGCTTCTGCTATAACTGATACCTGTTTGTTGCTACTTGAAAAGGGGATGTAAAGATCAGCCTCACTCAACTAGATATTGTCTGATTGGAGTGATAGTTGGAGAGAGATCTCTACTTCAAAATGCAGGGAGACTTAGCAGCAGGACATTGATACCTTCTTGCCTTCCAGCTCACAGCAGGAGCAGCCCAGTGAGAGTCTCATTATAAATTACAACTTGATTTACTGAATAGTAATGCTGTTTCCTTCGAGCAGTATATTCCACAGTAGACTATTCTCATACAGAATAGCATAGTATCTAGTGGTTAACTTTGCCCATTTTGCCACCATTAGCTTTGTATGGGGTGAAGGAGCCTGTGTTTACTACCAAATGAAAGGAGGGCATCCACAGTTCTCCTTTTAATTAAGCTTAGCCTTGTAAACTATGAAAAGAGTATTATATTAAGGCCAATGTTTTATTGTCAAGCAAGCAGGCTCCTATTGTGCATATTGCCAAGGAGAGATAACGAGGCTCTTATACTGTCAGGAATTTGTCCTGCCAAGTGGGCATCAGGTTTGTCTAAAACATTCCCAGTGTGTGTGTGCTGCCAGCCAGAGAAGGTTAGAACTTCACATTGGTTTTTCTCATTAAATCCTCAGGCAGTGGATGCACGTTCATAGGTGCTTCCTTTGGTTACAGAAGACCCAAACAGCAATATTCCAAACAAGCCTCAAAAGAAAACCTTCAAATGAAAATGCATCTATCCATCCTGGTCTTACAGTAGTTTAGGTGGTGAGTAGGGTGTCTGTAGCCAGCTTGTGGTGTCACTCCTGTCTTTCTGTCTGCATCAGTGGAAGTGGGTGTTCATTACAGACAATCGTGAGGCCCCTGAAAAGGAGGAATTAAAATTCAGTTGTAGGCCAGGTGGTGGCTGAGGAGACTTATCTTAGTGACTTAAGTGGATTCATTGGTTTAGATTTAACAGTGAGAGGGTTCTTTGCAGTCTCAACAGTTAAACGGGAGAACAACCTAAGAAACCCCAGAGGAGAAAAATATGATCAAGAAACTGCTATACAAAATCTATCTCATCAATCCAAAAAATCACCTGCAGCATGAAAGATAGAGTTCCTACCTATTTCTTTTTATGCCATTAATAAAATTTTGGTCTGTTTGAAAGAGTTTAAGTCTGAGTCTGGGAGTGTGAACTCTCTTCCCGCCATCAGTCTAAACAGTCCTGAAATGCAGAGGATGTTTGATGTAAACACCACATCCCCTTTTGGATCCATGTTCTTTAAAAGGACAGATTAACCCTTAAAGAAACCTGCAGTTTTGCAAAGTTTTGGCCATAGAGATTATAATTCTTGTTGTTATGATTTCAGTATTTTTCTCTTCAGGAAAAGTAATTGTTTAACATTTATTCCAATTTCCATGTACATAATTTGTAGTACTGCCAGTTTACGGACTTCAGAATTTGCCTCCAACGCAGATAATCTGCGTTTGTTCAAACCTAAGAATAGATGAGAAATCTGATGTTTTGTAAGTTTTTGAATATTTTGTAATGAAATATTTTACAATGGGAAAAAGAATGCACTACTTGATCAGCAGCTTTATTCTTCTAATGAGGAGCAATAATATCTTTTCAGACAAGCAATAATGTGTCAGGGCTGTGAGTGCGCCAACAGGCACTAATTACCCTGACATAACTAAGAGCTAAGAGAGAATCTCGAAGAGCAGAAATTGGAAATATGCACAATGCAGAAATGCAGTCCAGATTTTTTACCTGCCCGTTCCACCATTCTTTGTGGTTTCTTTAAAGATTATTCAACAGTGATGGATGCATCAGATACAAAGATCCTGCAGTACACTAGGAGGCTCTAAATGTTATTTTTAGGGCAGTTAAATGTCAAGGAAAGCTTTATACTAAGTCTGCATTCTAAGGTTACACAGTCACACCCTCACCAAGTAGCAGGTAGGTCAGGAAATCATGTTTAGAAAAATTTTGAGAACTCATGAGAATAAAAATAATAGAGCAGTAATTGGCAAGGTCTGTTGTGAAGGTATAGTTTAAAGAGAACTCGCACTAGGTATCCATAGCAATGGAGACAGCAAAGGGAAGATCTATCTGCAGGACAACCTTAGAGAGAATCTACCACAGTCATAATCTTTCTAATGATATCAGGGGGGTGACAACATGGATTAGAAAGTAATTAAATATGATATTCTGATGGAGACAACATATCATTCAGTCAAAACCCAGAAAGAGTCAAGTGTCTCATTTTGGTATTAGAATATATTAAAAAAAAAACCTCTTGGTTGAACTTTTCAACTCTTGGTTGAAGTCTGGTTTCAAGATAGTCCTACTGAAGCCAAATCTTTTCAGTAATACAGGTGGCTGGAATGGAGATGTGGTCCCCAGCCCTCTGGTCCAGGTGTTCATGCAGTTGTTAGCAAGGGAGGAGCTTAGCCTGTGAACAATTCAGACTTTATTCGAGCTGCTATCATTCAGTGAACTTCTGGGCATGCGTCTCCATTGTAACCCCCCTTCCAAAAAAGCTCATCTGAACTGTGCTTGGGTGGGAACATCCCCTTTGGCTCCTACACAGAGAACTGGAGCACTTGGGCGTCTGGGTGACCTAGGTCGTAGCGCTTGCTTGTGGCAGCAGAACAAACAGCAACCTGGAAAAGTACGGAAATCAGACCTCTGGAAATCACAGAGGATTTGAGAACCTGAGTCCCAAATTATTTGCACAGAGAATGGGGAAAAAATGAAACTTCTGGCTGGCTTTATCTTGCAGGAATGGGAGGTAAATGACGCTGTGTGACCTCAAAGACTTCTTCCCAAATGTAGAGCTATTGGCTGTGTTATCACATAGCAACAGTGAGTTCACAACATCTTATTTGTTCCAATACAGGAGCAAGGACGTAAGCATCCCTTTCAGGGGACACCTATTCTACACCTATTCTTGGACCCAAAAAATAAGCTCAGACTGAAGGCTGGTTGGTTTGTTTATGTTGCCCAAGGGAAGAAGTAAAATAGGTGAGTAATCAGGCTCAACATACATATGCTGTGTTAGTGGCACCTAAAGAGTTAAATGTGGAACTAAAAAAGGATGCAGAGATTTTTGAGGATAAGAACACATAAAACCTATCTTAAAGAAAGACATGCTGCTCCCAGGTCTATCTTTATGAAAGCTCTATCTCTGGATCAAAGAAACAAAATCGCTCAACCAGCTTGTTTTTTTCAATATAAGCCAAATTTTCACTACCTCTCCTCTAACTTGCACTAGCATGCTGAACACTGCATGCATTTCTATTTGCTTTTCAAAAAGTATTGTGAGATAGTCAATGCATATGAATTAGAGCTTTCCAAGAGAAAGAACTTCTCCCTTATTCTCAAGTTCCTAATAACCTGAAGTTTTGTTCCCTGGCAATTTTGAGAACTCTACAGGTTAACTTCTGATAGGTAAGTGAAGGACACTGCAGCAAGCACAGCCTTCTCTTTCATCTGTTTCTCACTGAGGCAAATTACAAACTAAAATCTTCCCTGTATATTTAATCTAATTTAAATCTTAAAGTACATTTGAGCAAAAGGATGTAATCTATCATTTAAAGCTAATCCATTAACCTATGGGTTAATAGCGTTTATACCATTAAAAAACCACAATTGATTGATAGGAAATTTTGAGAACTAAATAGCGTCTGTGGAATATTAATTCTCTATGCTCAGGTCTTGAAATTTCAAAGTCAAAGGTAGAAAGCCCTCTGAAAACATTATATCTGCACTGCTTCCTATACTGAATCCTTTCCAGCACCGGGGGCAGAGTTGGAGTCTTTCTTTCAGCTCCTGTTAGCATGGGAGTTCACCTTGTCCCATCTGCCCCCATTTTGTGGGAATGTGAGTTTTGCAAGATACCTCTCCTTTGTAAAATTCATGAAGCAGGTTATCCATAGCCTTCTTTTCGCTGACTTTTTTTTTATTCCAGTAAGCTGTCCTGCCTCACAAACGCATTGATTTTCCCAAAAAGGCAGTTAGTACCACTGTAATACCATCATTTATCCACTGAACCATACTGAGGCATTGACAAATGGCACTGGTACTGTTAAAGCAGCGAGAAAGCCTGTCTCCTCCGGCTCCCTGGTGTACAACGTGTGTGCACTGCGGGGTATGGAGTGTGCTGTGCCATCCTCCAGGTATGCACAAAAGTGGAGGTGTTCAGGTGATTAGACCACGACATCCCTCAACCCTGTGGGGCTGTGGGAAAGCATAGCCGGACCTCCCAGGTGGTTATGCCAAATGCATCAAAGTGGAGAAAGCAGGGATGAGGGCAGACTACTCTGTTCCTTCCGATTAGCAAGCTGTATAGAAAAAAATGGAGAAATAGTTCATGATCAGGATCCAAAGAGAAGTTAAACATAATATATTGGAACAAATGTTTTACAAATGTAATGGCTTGGGTTTTAAAAATTGAACTTGGGAAACCTTTATCACTTATATCAGCATGAAACCTCTAAGTAGGACTCAGTTTCACAGTGTTAGGGCTCCTTGTTCTCAGTACGAGTGGCTCCTTAGTCTCAGAAACAAAATCAACACTGTGGTTTCCAAAATGCTGCCTGGAAAGAGATGTGAACAGGAAGAGTGCAGAGAGAGTGAAGTATGTGCATGCAAATGTACAAACACAACAAACCCAGCTCTGCAGGCTTATGGACGCTCAATTAAAAGCAAAATTGTATTTAAATAAAAATGTTGCAGTCACCCTGTTAGAAAACAGGTAGAATTTTCTTCTGTGTTAGAACTGCAGACAGTGTCCCTTTAAATCAATGTTAAGTTAATTAATTTTATTTGTTTTCTTGCCCTTTCCTTCCATCAAGTCTGACTGTAGTCTCATTGCCAATGGAATATCTGAGGGTGAGCAATGCAGCTTTCTCATTTTACTTTGATATTTTAGCTGGGGTTCACTGAAATAAATGACACTTGGAAATATACTGAGGTTCTCATGAGCTAAATCCATCTTTATTCAGAAAGAAGATTTCCTGTATTCTGTGTTTGACAAACATATTTCACTAAATCATTACTTTGATCCCACCCACATTCCAGTACCACTGTGCATACTTTGTCTGACCTGCTTTATGAATCACTCAATAAAACACACCCAGTTGAAGATATTACTGGCAATGCTACACTCTACATACATTAAATCTCACTTTAAACAAAAACCTTTGAACCTGGAATGTTGCCAGTGCTCAGATCCAAGAAAAAGTCAAAATGCAGTAATATAAAGGTTCTTAATATGCCTGACACTCTTGAACTGTTCCAACAGTTAAAAAATACTGCAGGTTACATTTCTACCACAACCAGACACACAGTGGTTCAAGCCCTATATAATGGTAAAAAAAAATAATATTTAAATTTATATTTCTATATCAAGTGAGCAATGCTGATTTGGAAATTATTTAGATAGAGCCCTCCTCATGGCTGTAGATTCTACACATTTTCTAACACTGTAAATAAGATATACATTGAGTCTTTTAGAATATTCTCAGCCTCTACCTTTATAGAAACAGCAATTTCAATTATTTCTTCAGTGAATTGACCTCTGTCATATTTTGCATATATTGGGCTGGTTTACAAATTTTGTGCCACTGTCTGCAACTACATCTGTCTGGGCTCAGTGCTACGTGAACTGTAATTACACAGTTGCTGACTGAGTTGGAGCACAAGCAGAATGAATTCACATCTGCCTTCAAAGGCTGTACAAATACACACGTCTAAAGACTGACTCCTCCAAAGGTCTAAAATACACATCTGTAACTGACTCTGAAATTCAGTGTGCTTCCTACAAGAGCCCCAGGGTTATCTAAACAAAGAGTTCTTAGGATGTAGCCCCTTGACTTTTCCACCTCTCACATTTTTTAGGATTGACAGATCCTAGCAGTCGCACAGCCCAGGATAACAAGCCATGTCCCAAAGCAATCATTCTCCTGACACGCATCCCACTGGCACCTACTACCCTTCAGGTCAGCAAAAAAAAGAACTTAGCTGCCTGCATAGGCATGTACCTACTTCTCCCTGACTAAATGGACTTCACTGCTGCTGGCTGAGTAAGGTGGCCAAGAAGACTTCCAGTCACAGGGGTTGTGAAACAGTGTCACCCTTGAATTTGACCTAAGCCCAGTTCATATCTGCAAACAGGTTGCCAGACTCCACTTCTGCCAGGATTTGGGTTTCGTTTCTATTTTACTTTGGGAAAATGCAATGTGACTATAAGAAAACAGTAAGGTTCAAAAACTGTTGACCAAAAAAAAAAAAAAAAAGAATTAAAAGTGCTGTACACGGCAGCTTGCTGAGAGGAGTTCAGGATGGAGGAGCAAGTGGTTGGGGAAAGCTGGTGCTGTAGTAAGAAGATAAAGGATCATAGGAAGGGACCAGCTGGAAGGGTGTGAAACTGATGTTGGAGGACAACCACCAAAAAGAAAAGCAGGTTTGGTGGTAGCAGTAATTGAGTTCCATTTTTCCCTCTGAAATGTGTTCTGGGATCTGAATCATCTCTGATTCAGAAGAAGAAGAGTGTGAGTTGATTGTATGTGCCAATATCTAAGCAGACCTAGAGAGATGCAAATTGAAACTCACCAGACCAGGAAATGAAGGAGTGAATAAATGTAAATATATTAATCTGAAAATCAGGTTAGGCATTGCTAGGTAGGGACTGGTTGGGTGGGGAAGGGAAACTGCGTGGGCTCAGGAAAGGCTGGAAAGCCTGGCTGATGCAAGGGCAAGTCTAACAGGGATGCAGGGTCTGGCCTGGCATAAAGCTCAGAGCTGGCACATTAGAAAACATGTATTAGATTGCTACCTGTCATATATGTAATGGCATCACATGGTGAAAAATAGCACAGAAGAGTTTTTGGGGTGTTTTATTTTATTCACTATTTTTCATCTCAAGCCTCATGCCGTATCAGGCACATCACTTTGCTTCTTTTGTTCTCTGTTTCTTTACCTGTAAGAAGAGAATAATGACATTTATTTATTTTCAAAATTAATTGGAGATCTAGGATGAAGGGTTGAGGTGTATTGGTATCTACTACAATAGTATCCCAGCTGCATATATATATGGTTGCTGTAATTTCTTGAAATAGCCAAAATATGGATTTTTTTAAATCTCTGCTAAAAAAAAAAATCAACAGGCAATTCAGTGAAGAAAACATGAAGTTTCTGGTTGCCCAGTCCTTCCAGTATGTTGGTGAGACACAAATCTCTGAGATCCAGGAAATCCTGAGCTAAGGTACAACAATGCAACGTGAACTCTGCCTTGTTTGATCAGTGATTGAGTCTTCCCGTAATATACATATGCATGACACATGACTCCTGAACAGAGCATCTCAGAGCAGTAGCACAGCTCTCTTAAATGAAAACCTGTGTCCAGGCGAGTGCTACTAAATAAGGAATCCTATAGGTACAGACACCCAGCTGCCTGAAACAGTCTCTGATATGTTCATTTTTTGTCCCCCAAGTGAGCTTGAGCACCTACAGGACCAGATACAGATGCAGACTTTCACTTACCTGCTATCAAGATCACTGACGACCCTCATGGAGTGTCCATAGCCAAAGGAGTTTGGGATATCACCACTAAGTAGTGGTCTTAGTTACAAAATGAGGCATCAAGACTTGTCTCCTGGTTTATATGCCTCTCTTCCTTTTGCCCACACAGCTACCACCTTCATGCCGTTGGTGCAACAGGTCTGCTTGCACATTAACGCCAAGAGCCATTGCGAGCTCCAGGTGCAGCCTTAATGTTGCACCAGGCTGTACCTCAGCCGGGTATTTCCTAGTTTTCAGAAGTTAAATCATCACTTGAAGTTGCTGCTGAATTTGTTGTTGTCCTGGAATGACATGAGGTACCCACAAAGCAAACTTAGCTTTGTATTAACCACACTCTTTGTCAGCAAGTTTAAGTGCTAATTTATTCATGGTTGGCATACTAATGTGTTTATAATCTTGCTGCAAGGTCTTCACTGGGAGCAGTAGCAGCTGGACTCTGATGTTAAGCTTCACAGGTTGTCACCAGCTCAAGCTCTTACTCAGGGAATGGGGAAAATTAAATAAAACTGTGGTGCACGGTCAAAAACTTTCTCAACCAGAAGGGATGCTTCAAAAAAACCCAAATCAACCTTTTATTGGAGGGAGATAAGAAGAACAGGAATAGGGAAGGGAAGGAGAGAAGGAAGGAAAAGGGGAATAAGAAAGGAAAGGCTCCATGAAGAACACCTGTTTTTAGCAGAAATACTTCAATGTATATTTTCAAATACAAATTGACTGTGTCCCAGGCTTCAGCCGTCTGGTTTTCATGTGTATCCATTTGTATAATATGTGCTTACATGTGTATATGTATCTTAATCTGTGTATTTAGTCATGGACCAGTATTGGTGAAGCACTCTATAAAGAACAATAACATGATCTATAAATTAAAAATGTATAGTTTAACCATAAAGCACAACATCTGCGTGCAGAAAGAATTCTGGGGGTGGACAAGACGACTATGACTCAGTATTACTCAAGAGGATAAGCAGTTGCTTTGGTGCACCAGCAGTCTAACCTCAATGCATTTTTTTGTAGGCTTCACAGGAAAAGAGACTTTTGCAGAGGAATCTGAAGGAGGATGGTGAGATGGCTTCGCTGATATTTATGGGAAGCTCTTCCCACACATGAGGGGTAGCCTGGGAGGAATGCAAAGGTAGCTAATATGTGGACATTGAAAGCTGGCGTTGTTGTCTGATGAGCAAATGAGTTGATGACTTCTTCACAGCAAATGAAAGAAAAAAGATAATAATGTGCTAGAAAATAAGATAACATAGCTGAGTTGTTAGAGCTGCAAGGTCTTTGAGCCTGAGGCTCTTATACCTGGAGTGGTTTTGACTGAAGAAATGCCACTGATCCAACTAAAGAATAACATGCTGCAAATATGTCTGGATGGATGTTTGGTATCTTGTGTCTAACTTGGTCACTTGTGTAGGTTTGAAAGGATTCATGTAGTCTTTATGTAAAAACTATAACATCTTGCCAATTGCCATGGGCTTTTTTGAGAAACATCATGTAGATAGCAACACAAGTGTCTTGTGTCACATGTGAAGTATCTTCCCAAGGAGTCTTCCATTTGTATCCTCCCATCCATAGCCTTGGCTTCCACCCTTTGTAGTGTGTTTTTCCATGAGATAGAGTGTGTGAAAGTGAGTTGATTTCTTAAGCTTTGTATTCCTCAATGTCTGTAAGGTTACTCAAATGGACTATGAGAAAAATCAAGTTTGTTATGGAAGTTTTCTTTCATAATTAGACATGTTGTTTTAGAATGGCAGTTCATTACGCTGTCTGAAAGAGTAAGCATCTGTCCTCCCCTTACAGGGCTTCTGCCCTGCTTGTGACCAGTGGCAGGGAATCTGACCATCAACTTGAATTTTGGATTAGGCCCTTAAGGAGCACCTGGGGATTTAAAGGCTTCCTGAGGCCAAGTAGTTTAGAAATATCTGGTTACTTATTCATTAAGTGGGATTTTGCATTGTCATTGGCATGAAACCATTTTTCAGAAAGTATTTTTTCTCCTCTGTGTGTGTGTCCTGGTTTACTGGGACAGAATTTTAGAGTCAATTTTCTGTTGAGGAAAACTGAGATTTTGTAAGGACTACAACACTCTGTTTCATGGGAACAAAGTGATAAGACTTTGTTACAGTTTTTCAGCTAGAGCTGGTATGTGATGCTCAAGGTCTTCAGTGCTCTGGAGATAAAACAGGTGCAGAGGCTGGGGGAGTGGAAACCCAGGGGGCTTGACCCCAAGCTGACCAACGAGTACTATGCCATACCATAAACATCACATATGCTATAAATCTGGGAGTTTGCTGAGGATGGCCTTTCTGCCTTCTTCCTCCTTCTTTTTCCCTCCTCTGTGGCTGACAACTCAAGAGGGAGTTGTTTACCATCCTACCCTTGAGGCCTTCTCCCCCACAATATTGGCTGAGTGTAACTCTGTATACTTCATATTAATACTGTTAATATTAGTTTTTGCCATTATTTTACTAAATCTATTTCCATTTCAACTAACAAATCTTCTTTCCTTTTCCCACCCCACTCCTGAGGTGGGGAGGAGGCATGGGGTGATAGAGCAGCTGTATAAACCACGGGAGTGTGTCACTGTGTGAGTCAAAGGTTTTGCCACAGAGTTTCTACTCACAGAGGAAGAGGCTTTTCCGGATGGCAGCTACCAATGGTTTGGGACTAACCGTGCCTGAGGAACAGTCTGATGTTCTACAGGTAACGTGTAGCAAAAAAATTTGCAATTCCTGAACAATAATTTGTCTTGTAAGGCTGAATCACACTGATCTTTGTTATCTGTGCTATTTCATTACCATGCAGTCCTGCCTACAGAGAAAGAACTAACTACCACTTAAAAAGGCCACATGCACATCAGAAAATCCAAAATTCATTTATATGAATTTATGTTAAGCATGATCTCTTGCAATCATCATTTTACCTTACTTTATTGCATAAATTGTTCTTCCTCTCTTTAAACAAATATATACATAGAAGTAAAAAAATATCCTAAATACTCAGAGACCATTACATATGGGGCAATAATTAATTGATGATAATTAACACTATTAATAGTGTCTTAGGAGCAGTAATTCAGATGCATTCCAAATTATTAACCCAGATGTCATAGATGTATCTCATTAAGTTTGATTTCTCATTATGATGGTAATAATGGTCAAGGCAGCTTTGATGCCCTCAGACCACAGTAACCCATGGTTAGTGTGCGTTAATGCCTCTTCATAGAGTTGGAAAAAGGAAACAAACCCTTCGATTCCTTCAGTAAAATAAAGCACATCATGTTTTAGGCTGTTGCTATTGAATTCAGAGGATGTAAAACTGAGCCTTGATTGTGGTCAAGGATGCAGAATGGAGAGAGAACTTCACAGAGATAATAAAAACGTATGCTTTATTTTTCTGGTCTAGCTCCATTGCTATAGCATTGCCAGCTATTTGTGATGTCAAGTCTCTTCCCCAAATCTCCTCTTAAATCACGCTGGCAGAGAATAGCATGGTTCACATAACTTAGTCATGGTGAATTTACATGATTTACTCAGATTTTGAGGTTATGTATCTGAATAAAAGCACGTATTGGATAATCAGTATACAGTAGGCTCTAGTGACTTGTTTAAAGATTTAACAGATATCAAACAGGGCAGAGCTTGTTCTCTAGGATTGTAAGAAAAGGTATGAGTGGATTTTAAGAGAAGATTACACATTTTCAGCCACTACAAAAAAGAGAATGAATGACTATAGATATTTAATCCATGCTGTTGAACATTCAGTTAAAAACAGAGCTACCAAAATGGTAATCTTTTCTGAAAAACTGGGAAAAACAATTTATTTTGCTTTTCTGTGTATTAACAACTTCATCAATTATTACCAGGACAAAAATAAGACTGGAAGACTCAGGTAAGATTCCAACATAGCACCAGTAATGGTCCTTTCCTTTACCAAGTGTTCCGAGTATCAATTACTTAGCGCATTTCTTTTATCCAACATTTTTAATCTTCCTATTTACAGTGGAAAACCTATCAAGACAGTTTAAATGGCAGCACTGAACATAAGGTACAGCCAACAAAAGTGGAAAACTATGGATGACTTTGCATATATGTACAACTAAATTGTGTATTTTTATAACAACAGACAGAGCAGTGATGTGGAGAGCATGCTGTATTTTCAAACTACAGGTTTCCAGCTGCTGAAACTCAGCACTTTCACATGAGGACGGTGCTTGTGGGTGGCATCGTGGTGGCACAGCCACTTCTCATAGAGGCATAGAATGATTTTGTTGGAAAAGATCTTTAAGACTATTGAATCCACTACTAAAAAAGGCCCTTAAGCACCTCATCTACTGTCTTTTAAATACCTCCAGGGATGGTGACTCCACCACTTCTATGGGGAGCTCATTCCCGTGCCTTATTACCATTCCAGTGAAGTTTTTCCTAATATCCAATCTAAACCTCCCTTGGCACAACTTGAGGCCATTTCCTCTCATCTTATTGCTTCTTACCTGGGAGAAGACACCAACCCTCACCTCTCTTCAACCTCCTTTCTGGTAGCAATAACGCCTCCCCTCAGCCTCCTCTTTCCCCAGGCTAAACAACCTCTCAGGGGACCTTTCTCTACAGATGACCCCACACCACCGACGTGAGGACTTCTGCAGCCCCGCTGCCTCACCGAGACCCCTTCCCTCTGGAAGCGACCCCATGCAGCCCAAGGTGAGCAGGCCCTTCGTAGCGCGGACGCCCTGCAAGGGCCCTTCTCTCCGGATCATCCCAAAACGGGGCCTTTCAGGGCAGGACCAGGTGCACGGTAAGGCCTTACCCCAGCCCCGCTGCTCTCCCCGCCCCTCGGCGTGCGGCAGGAGCAGCCCAAGTCCCGAGATGGCGGCAGGGGAGGGGAAGTTCGGCGAGGCCAGGTGAGGAGGCCAGGGCGTGCGGCCATACCCTGACGGTCGCCGGCCC
>NW_010185982.1:0-203 GCF_000695765.1 Mesitornis unicolor
TGTTGCTAATGTATTTATAGAAGCATTTTTTTATTCTCTTTAACAGCACCTCCTTTGGGTGCATCCACCTGCTCCGGTGTGGTGTCCTCCACAGGCTGCCTGTGGATATCTACTCCATTGTTAAGCTCTGTGGGCTGCAGGGGGACAGCCTGCCTCACAATGGTCTTCACCATGGGCTGCAGGGAATCTCTGCTCCGGTGCCT
>NW_010185982.1:217-3347 GCF_000695765.1 Mesitornis unicolor
TTTCCTCCTTCTTCACTGACCTTGGTGTCTGCAGAGTTGTTTCTCTCACATATTCTCACTCCTCTCTGGATGCAGTTTCTATTGCGCAAGGTTTTTTTCCCTTCTTAAAGATGTTATCACAGCTGTGCTATCACTGCAGCATACATTAACCATGGTTATCTATCTGGTTATTATCTGTTGTACAGTTTGACATCCCTCCATGAATTATTTTTGTAAAGCGACCTCATGCAAGCTGGATCAGGGCAGAGGCAGTTTTGGATAAAAATCCCTTGCAGTATCATAAATTGAGAGGCCATAAATGTTATGATGGATGGTCTAAGGTAGTTTAATGTAGCACTGGAGAAAAGAGGAGCCATTACTGCTAGAAGAGCTCCAGTTATGACAGAGAAATGGTGCTGTTACAAGAGATGTATTTTCAACAAAATACCTGCCATCTGGGGAAGAGCAGAACACGATACAGCTACTTACAGCCAATTACTTGTTACCTGAAATAATGTTTATTTTTCATTTTTATCTGTCATGGATAATATTTCCTATATGCACTGCTAGGTAAAGTGACACAATTCAATCAGATGGAAGTTTTGTACTTAATTGTACTTGTACTTAGAACTACCCAATTTTGGCCATTATTCAGATTCATGTATAAAATTTCACTGCATTATAGGCACTGCACAAGAGAGGGGAGGAAGTTAGTTATTACATTTTTGCTCTTCATGATTTTGTAAGGGATAGTAATAAATTTTGACAGAATGGATTAAGGAAAGTTGATCAAAGTCTTCACATCCCTGACATAATTTATGAGAACAGGACTTATACCAAATACAAAAAAGTGCTGCTAAACTGAATGTTTTTCTGTTCTCTGGAAGCCTGTAGCTTTTTGTTGTTGCTGTTATTGTTGTTATTTTTGTTGTTGTAGCTAAGAGCTCAGGCACCCAGTCTAACATAAACCTCACTGAAAGAGGTTTAAGCTCACCAGTTTAACCTCACAACTGAGGCAGCTCTGATGTGCGTGGATGGTTATAGTTACTCAGCTATCAAACAGTAAGCTGTTATGCTGCTAGTGCTCAGTTGTATTCAGTCTTGTGTAGCATCTCTAAACAAAATTACATTTGTTTTCAAGCTACCCAATGAAACATTTGACATCTTTCATCCATCTGTCTTTTATATGGTTTTGTATGAGAGAAGTTGATGTAACAGACGTGGAAATGGGTACAGAATATCCTTAACAAATCTTTCTTGATGTCACCTAATAAAGAACTCTTTCTGCAGAAAGTAAATGAAGCATCATTTTGAACATACAAATTCAGCAGAGCTAGTTGCTGCTTTTAAAAATTCAATTTCCCATGAAAGTTGGGTCAGGCTCAGAAGGGATATGCAGATGTTTGATAGATTCCCGTGTATGGTGCTGAACAGAAAATATTATGACTCAGTGTAAGGATACATACAAGAAAGCAATGCTGTTGATTTCAAATAAACCATCTCACTGTCTGTCAGTTTATTACTGTCCAGAAAAGTTGAGCAACCCATAAATTAGTTATTTCTGTACAATGCCAGTGAGTAATTGTGAGAATCAACTTGAAACTCACACGCACGTTACTCTGAAAATGTATTGCTACATTGGAAAAAGATTAATTTTAAACTAAAAGTGAAAAGACTCTTTTTTACTACTTAAATTGGGGGTTTGCATGAAATCGCAGTAGGACTTTATATTTTTCATGTAAGTGGTGCACAGATCAGGCTAGCTGAAGGCTAGTATTGCTGCCCTGATATTTAGCTCAGGATAAATTTCACTGCTCATGGAGTATCATCATTCCATCACATGACTGCAGTGGCTAGTAGATATGTTCATGAAGCTGATGCACCACAAACTTTTATTCATTCTCACAAGATACACTTCTGATAATGTTTGAGAAAGATTCATCATACTGCAGATTTGCACCCCTCTCTCAGGGCATTCCATGAACAACGGAAGTGTAAGTTTCCTGATTTTCCTGTCAGAGTACTTTAGTACTTTCATTATTTTCCTATTTACTTTATTATCCTGTAGTATTAGTATTAGTGTTTTATTAAACCTGTTAGTTTTATTTTCCAACCCGTAAAGTCTCTCTCCCTTATTCTTTTTCTCTTCCCTTCTGGGGAGGGGAGAGAGGTTAATAGAGAGCGTCTGTCCGGGATGTAGTGACCGGCCCAGCCCTAAACCACGACACAGAGTACTTCAGTACTGACCTACATGGACTGTTGTGGGTTAACTCCAGTAGGTGGCTAAGCACAGCTATTCACTTACACCCTTAACAGTGGGCTGGGGAGAGAGAATTGGAAGGGCAAAAGTAAGAAAATTTGTGAGTTGAGATCAAGACAGTTTAATAGGTAAAGCAAAAGCTGTGCACGCAAGCAAAGCAAAACAAGGAATTCATTCACTACTGCCCATCAACAGGCAGATGTTTAGTCATTTCCAGGAAAGCAGGGCTTCATCACCCATAACCATTACTTGGGAAGACAAATGCCATAACTCCAAACGTCCCCTCCTTCTTCCTTCTTTCTCCAGCTTTATATGCTGAGCATGACATCATATGGTATGGAATAGCAGCATTTACGCTGCTCTGAGGAACATTAAGGGTTTAGGAGCACATCTGAAGTGTCTATACACCAATGCATGCAGTATGAGAAACAAATAGGATGAACTTGAAGAGGAGGTCTAAGGAAAATACTTGATGAAGATGGTCACCTGATAAATAGGGATGGAGAAAAGATGGAGGCATTCAATGCTTTTTTTGCCTCAGTCTTGGGGAGTTGTGGCTGGAGAACTGCCTGGAGGAGATGGACCTGGGGGTGTTGATTCAAAATTGGCTGAATATGAGTCAGTAGTGTGCCTGGGTGGCCAAGAAGGCCAATGGCATCCTGGCTTGTATCAGAAATAGTGTGGCCGGCTTTTGCGAAAACAGGGAGATAAATCCGGTCTTGTGAGGCCGGCACCGAATATGCGACAGATCCAAGTCGGGAAACAAATAGTAATCGTTTATTTACAGCAACATTTACAGGTTCTTTTGGATTGCCGGTGATAAATTGAAAAGCTACAGGTACACTAAAGGTTGTATAACTAATATAATACCAACAACAATGCACTGTGAAA
>NW_010185982.1:3445-4455 GCF_000695765.1 Mesitornis unicolor
ACAGTGGAGCAAAACCAAGAATACACTCAGGGAAACCTAGAAATGAACCTGAGGAGAAATATGAAATACACTCATGGAATATACACCTGAGGAAAATTATAAAATACACTCAGTGAATATGAACTTGAGGAGGAATTACATCACTCAGCGTTAGCTGAAGTAAATAATCTTACCCACAAGGTGACCCAAGTGGTGGGTATTGAGAGAGAGTGAATTCGTCAGTCCGTCCAGTTCATCGGTATTGTTCTGAGTTCAACCTGTCCCCCCAGGTAAGGGCTTCCATGTAAGTTACCTTGGCCAGCATTCCAACCAAGGAGGAAGGTTCTCATCACTCCATGGCTGGAGAAGTAACTCCTCTTTCTAGCATGAATCTTAGGGTTTTTATTCCCTGATGTACGTGACAGCAGGCAGGAGTGTGCCTGAGTGGATTAGACCACCTGGGGTGTTTGTCTTTAGCAGTGTTTCCCCTTATCTTTAGTTATTACTCAAATTTCTGCATTACATCACTGGGGCATACATGCGGATGAGGATGACTATAGACAATCTTATTACTTATGTTAATATCACAAAGTCCATTAATTCACACCTGCATGGGTAGAGGTAATGGCTCCTTTCGTTTTGGGGTGGAAAGTAATGGGGGACTGGGACCACGAGGCCTCAGCCTCATCTCACACTCCTCCAGGCATCCAGATAACACCAGATAGTGATTTCTTGTGATGGTTGCCACCTGGCTCAGTGCTTGCCACCTCCAGTGCTGAGTTTCATGCTTCCAGGCATGCAGCTACATGGTGTACATGACTTGGACTTTGTGACTAACTTTTGATCTCTCTCGACACTGGCAGGACCAGGGGTTGTACTGTACTCGGTATTGGTGAGGATGCACCTCAAATACTGTGTTCAGTTTTGGGCCCCTCACTACAAGGAGGAACTGGGGTTATTTTGTGTTTTCTTTTTCTAAAGACTAGGTCTCAAGGGAAGCAGATTCCACAACCTCTCTGGGCAGCCTGTTC
>NW_010185983.1:0-6934 GCF_000695765.1 Mesitornis unicolor
TCCAACTCCTAACATTCTGTTATTCTGTGATAACACACTGATGTTTTAGTTGTTTGCAAACAATGTTTACATTAATCCAAGGACTTTGTTTCTCATACTGCCTCTACAAGAAGCTGAGAGGAGGCAAGAGCTGGGACAGCTGCCCCAGACTGCCCCAAGGGATATATGCTATGCCGTAAGACACCATGCTAAGCATATGAGTGGGGAGGGAGGAGTTGGCTGGGGGGTGCAATCACTTCTTGGAGACTGGCTGGGTGTCAGTTGGTGGGTGGGTAGGTGGTGAGTGGTTGCATCACTTGTTTTTCTTAGTTTTGTTCTCTCTTACTACTTTGTCTTCATTATCATTACAATTTATCAGCATTATCAGCATTTTATTTTAATTTTCAATCTTTAAACTGTTCTAATCTCAACCTATGAGGGTTCTTACTTTTTTTCCTCAGAGTCTCTCCCCCATACCACTGGATGGCGGGAAGGTGAGCGAGGAGCTGTGTGATGCTTGAGTGCTGGTTGAGGTTGAACCACAACAGTAATTAAGAAGGACTTCTGGATATCTGAAAAAATGTCTGAATGCTTTTGTAGTGTTAAACAATTTTTGCTCTTTGTCGGTCAATCTACATCTCAGTAGTCTGAAGATGAGCTGTTTTATATGTTACAGACTTCCTTAGCTTTATCTCCTGAGGGTGGTTCTTGTTGAAGGAAAAATAACATGAACGACTTTTTTGGCTTTAGAAAACTGCTTTAACTGTCACCATCTTGGATTTAAGTTGTGTGGTTATGCTAACAAAAAACCAAATTTTGTTTCCTTTTTCCTATATTTTTATTTCAAGAGCAAATGGATCATTACCACTTACGATCTGGTGTTTATAGGAAGAGTAGCATTTGAGTTTCAGTATTCAATATCTAAGTAATAGTCATTACTTTCTAAAATTCAATATATTTTAGCTTTAGGGTCTTTTGACAGTTTTGTTCTTATGTACTAACATCCATATTTCTCAATCTTGTGCAACATTGATACACAGAATTTTACTTCAGAGTATTATTAAATAATGCATCTCTGCTTGCTCTTCTGCAGACTTTGCTTTCTAGGTTCTTTTATAATAACCTTGACCCTTTCTGATGCAAGTCAGATGTAGATTTGCAAGTAACTTGAAGGTCCATACAACTTGTTGTATGTTCATATGTAGCTTAGCTTACATTTTTTCCTCAACATAAAAGGATGAATAAAAAAAGTATTATAGACTTAAAGTAACTTCCACTCTTGCACTGTTACACTGTTTGCATATTAAATTTTCTTTACTATATAGTAGTACTTTGTGCTCAGTCCATACATGGTTTTGATGCTTCAGCAGCTTAATGCAGAACCATATCTACAAATATGCTCATAAATATATGATAAATATGGCTTGCAGTATACAAAACCCACTATTTAAGTGTTGCCTTAAGCATTCCTTGTGAATATTTGAATGGTTGCTTAAAATGGGTTTTACAAGATAACGTAACAGAATGACTGCCTTCAGTGTCAGGGCATAATTGTTCACTCTTTCATATATTTCTGTATTTCATGAAATCTTCATTGCTTCCTATGTGGTTTATGCTTTATAACTTTTACACCTTTTTCCAGATAAGTGAGCAGCTCTTTACAAAAGGGAATTAACTGTTTTGTTTTGTTTTGTTTTGTTTTTTTACAAATGAGTACAGTGTACAAATATGAGATGCATAAGAGAGGGTTAAATGGCTTACTCACTGCTGTATCAGGATTCTGTGGCAGAATTGGAGGGAAAATGAAGGAGTCTTGTCATTTAATTCTCTCTATATCATGTGAACATAGATACTGGATATGTGTAACATTAAATACTAAAAATTACTGAATTATCAACGAAATGTCAAAATATTTTGAATATTTAAATCCCCCAGCAGCCAAGAATGAAGCAAGTATGTAATATTTCTTTTATCCTATATAAATATAGTAAAGTTCCAGCATTGAGAAAATATTTTATGGAGAATACTTTTAATTACATGAAGCTACAACACAGAAAAGCAAAAGTGGTTTAGAAATGCAATAGTTTGGCAAGGATGAAAAGCTATGTGAAAGTGTAAGGAATCAATACAGCTTGAGGAGCAGTGCATTTACTTAATTCAGCAGTAGGACAGGTATTTGTGCCAGTATTTCATTGCCAGGATTGGGGCTAGAAGTAATCTTATTTTCTGTGCAGTGTTGGATTCCCATATGGATGATTTCAGTCTGTAATCCCTGTGCATTGCTTAAGAACAAATTGCAATGGAAAAATCTGCTCTATAAAGAATCTGAACTTTCCTTGATGGAGCAGGATGGTGTACTAGACTTTATGTAAGGGTCTCCAATTCAGTTGACAGTCCCTCTTCCCTCATCTTTATTGTAATTTTTCAAACGTGACAATGTAAATATTTTGTACGATTTGTTTCAGCGGTTCCATATATGCTTATATCTACATATGAAATTCTATATATAATGGAATGTATATACTCACATGTGTGATATGTAAAATCTGTATGGAATAAAGATTATGTATTCCTCTTATATCCATTACTTGATACCTTAAGAAATCATCCTTGCATTAAAGTGGATAAGATGACATTTTAAGGTCACGCATGCATGATCGAACATGATGCTGCTATTTACAATGCATTTCCATTTTTGGACTCCCGCTTTGAATAAGTTAAGTTTGGGTTGCTCAAAATGTTTTGAAAAATTTTGTTGGCTGCTATGACTCTATAATTCGGGCTCTGAATGCCAATTGTGTTTCCTCTTCCTGCATGCACACATAACCAGTTTTGGAAAGGTGATACTTACCACCTCAGTTTAATTTTTTTATACTGCTAATATGAACATCAGTAGATTATTTTCTCTAAACTCTTCCTATTACTTTGTACAGTATAACAGTGGCTTTAACCTTGGTTGTTATTAACCGTGTTAATGAAACTGACCCCCTTGTTTATAACTTAACTGCAAGAGCCTTATGATGTATTATGTAGCTCTTCAGAATTGTTTCTCAAAGCTATAAGCATTTTCTAAAATTTGTTACCGTTAAAGTAATTTTTGTAAATTAGCTTTTTTGGTAGAGCTCTAACCATAACTTGAAGGTAAAATTACCACCCTCCAGTACAATCTCTGTCCTTGGCTCACTAATTGAGACAGGATGTTAAATTCTATTTATCCAAATACTTGTTCCAAGCATGTAATTTCCCTTCAACGCTCATACGCTAATCATAATGTAAGGGAAGCATGCAACTGATACATTTTGAAGATCACTTAACACTTGGATATTCTATGCGTGAGACCTGAAAAATTGGTCTTTATTTTACTTTTTAGAAAACCTATTTTACAGCAATTTCACAATAGCCTTGTGTACTGACAGAGTACTGTATTTGGCCTCAGTTGTACTTAAAATACATTAAAAAAAACCCAAAACAAAACACAAGTGTCCATCCCAATGCCTCATCTGTTTTAGTAGGCAGAAAAAATTGTGTTGGTGCTAACCATGGTTTGGTTTTTTAGTCTTTTTTAAAATACAGTAAGTGGAAGAGAAATACTATTAAATTACTAGGAACAAAGATGAATGAGGTAATAATACTATTTTCTATTATTTACTATTATTGATATATAAATGTACTTTGAGGCAGACATTTATCATAGACTGTGATTATTTACCCAAAAAAAACCTAATGGAGAAGGCATTTTCTTTCGCTGACAGGTGTTAAAGAAACTGTAGTATATGAAGTCTTTTAATAGAGACTATATTGTTTTATCAATGTAACTGTTCCTAATGTTTTCTACAACAGTAAATGTAATTTGATAAAAAGAAAAAAATTAAGTGGCCAGAACTATATTCTCCTAAACAGAAAGGAAGAAGTAAAAAAACCTTCCTTCTAAGACAAAATGGCAATCCTGCTTCCTGACTTAAGAAGTTGGTGACAAGTGACCTTACGTCAGGGCACAAGGTCCCGAGCCACTCCTCCAGTGTTGGTGCTGCTGCTGAAAGAAAATATTCCTTTGTGAAGTTGGTTGTTTGTGTGTTTTCCACCTCACGTACTGTTAGCTTATAGACTTCAATGCTAGTACATGATGTAGAAAGAATAGGGTCTTACTGTCTTCATTATTTGCATTAGTGTAGTATTGGCTGCTTAATTGGGAACTGAAATGCGAAGATTTTTATTGATTTTCCCATGACAGTATCCTTAGAAAATAGACCCATATATTTTCTACCAACTCATGTATTTTCACATTTATTTAGACAAAAGCTTATTGCCCAGCCACATACTATAAGTAATTTACACTTTAAAGTGAACGGAATACACAAAATGTGATTGTTAGAACGTGTTGAAGATGTTTTGTGCAATAAAATATCCTCAATAAAATATTCTTAGCCAAACAATTAAAACCTTATTTGGGTTTTGTGTTGGCTTGAAGTCTTGTACTATAAGAAGGGATATTGTTTATTTCATATGTATGAAGATTTGAGTCTGACTCTCTAATGTATAACTGCACTTCAAGGAGTTTGTGTTTAGATACTTGTAATTTTCTTCATATAGGGTACGCATGTAGCAATCTCATCGTAAAATTTCATAGGGTCACTGATGGGTGGGGGCGTTAAAAAAAAAAAAAAAGCCCCAAACACCCTAATGAACAAAGTCCCTTTGCTCCAAACCTAAAGGTTACTCTTTGTGTGACAGTTAAGATTCCAGATGTGAAGCAGATTACCACAGTGTATATAAACAAGTAGTATCAATGTAGAGTTTTTCTATCATATACACCTCCCAAGGAGTCTAAATGTTTTAAAAGAATCAAAGAAATGAGTTACTGTGTTTTGTGGCTATTTCTGGATTGGTGCTGATTTAAAACTGCAGATGAAAACATTCTCAGTCTTTGGAAAAGCTCAATTTCTGGTTGTGTAAAGCTTTCAGTATCTGCTGCCTCTACCTGCAGGAAGCCTTTAGAAGTCCTTGTCATTGCTTTGCCAGGGTCTCCAAAATCGAGTGAGATACCCATCATTCATCTCAGCCAGATGAATTTAAGTCTTGAGAGTGAGAAATGATTGTAAATAAGTGAACCCTAATACTCCACTTGACACCATAATGCAGGTGTGACATCATCCTGTTTATCCAGCAGACTGGTGGTGGGTGTTTTTGCCTGGTTCCAGCATCACTTTCCCTGACAGCACAGACAATCCTCCCTAAAGAACGATGACTTTCAACCCAGGTACTTTGTAACCTCAGTTCTCCAAAGCTATATATTCTCTTATAGCTGGCCTTTGAAATACAGTGCACGTATGCATGGCTGACTTCTTCTGCACTGTTTCTTTGAGTTAGCATTTTTAGTTGCTGTTCATGCATTTTCTCCTACTGTAGTTCCCAAAGAACTTAACGGGCCCTTACTGACTAAAGTGGCTGCAGGTTTTGCAAGCATCTGTCATAAAATTATAATCTTGTAATTCTTAGGAAATGCTGCAGTACACAGTTTCATACCAAGTCTCATATAGGACTGGCAATCTAAGAATACACCTTGTAAACCATACCCAGTGACAGCAGGGGTAGGGAGGAGATACAAAACCAGGGAGAATCTCTCTGAATGTAGCCCCCTAATGTATTTTAATTTGGTAGAATATCTGGATTTAAAATATAAATACTATAGAACTAAATGTAAAATTACAGTAATGTCTCTGTATAGTACTTTCCACCCATCATAATCCCCAAGCATTTCATGGTGATTTACACAACGTTTACGGACTGTTTCATTCTCATTGAAAAACAGCAATTATGCATAGCTGACTTGGTTCTGAATAGGATTAGAGTATAGTGTAACCTGATCTTATGTTCTGAATTCTGCTAAATTGCTTTGGTTCAATTTACACTTGATTTCTGTATTGTAGTAATAGGAACATCATTCTTAACTCAGACTATAGAGATGACTTTTTTAATGCAGTATACTGTCAGTACAAGCTCTTGTGAAAGAATTTTCATCAGTATCAAAGTGTGATAAGCTACTATACATTTCTTCATGTATTTTTTTCCTTCTTATACAGGAAAGTTAAACACACAACTTGTTTGTTTTTGTTCAAACGATAGTGAATTCTAGCTTTCCTTAGGTTTACCTTCTCCTTAGAGAGGGGTGTTCTGTGCAGTGTGCTCAGTCTGTTATGGTTTTTTCAAGTGTCAAGATTTTACTTTGGCTTCTGCCTTTAGGGCCTAACTAATTTGAAATCTCACTTTTAAAAGCTTAACATGCCACCCACCATTAGTTCTTATCATGATAATTTTGTGAGAGTGCTCTATTTGCACTGGATTGTACCAGAGTTACTGAACTTGTCCAGTACACTATCAGAGTAGCCTTGCTTCTTGATGGACATAGCTTTGGATGGTTTCCAGGAGAAATATTTCCTTAATGTCTGGAAAAATAAGTTCTTAGAAATTTGTCCCTGTGTTATATATGGCTTGTTTGTTTGTTTGTTTTTAAATGGTGGCAGTTTAATTAACTTGTTACTACTCTTTTATTAGTCTTTTTATTACTCTTGTCACTGTTTTTTTCCCTCTGAACAAGCAGACAGCACCTCTACTAAATTCTGTGGTTATAGGACATGGTTTCTTCAGGCAATGTGAACTTTGCTGCGTGCCCTCTTCTCTTCAGGGGCTGCAGAGGTAAGGCTAAGTGTGCTGTGCCCAGCAAGCTGAAGGTGTGCTGGTGTGAGCAGGGCGAGTTGGGGTGGACGGCGTCACGGTGTGTGATGGCCTAGTCCTAAGGTTGCTTACTCTTGACAGCATTTCTGCTGGAACAAAGGCAACTGGTTATCTCTGACCAACTTCAAAAAACTTGATGAAATAGAAATATTTCTCATAGTTTTTATTAAAGTATTTTCAGACACAGAAATGTGTGTTTATCCAAACCACTTACATCCAAGGA
>NW_010185983.1:6965-41103 GCF_000695765.1 Mesitornis unicolor
GCAGATGGCAGTTTGATCAAATAGGTGTTTGGATTTGCATGGGACTCTAAAAAGCTGAAATATTTATCCAAATAAATACTCTGCTCATCAAATCATATGCTTACAGTTCTTTCATTACATTGAAATAGCATTAAACTGAATCTATCTTCCTGTAGCTTTTTATTGTATAGCAAATGTTATTTTGAGTCTTGACTTAATAAACCTGTAAAACTAGGCTGAAACTTTACCAGTCCTTGCAGTAAACTTAGAGAATCACTTTAAGAAATCCTCTGAAGACTAAATAGCACAGTTTTTTCATGCCATCTTCTACTCAGTATTTGTGAATGATGCCTTTTTGTACAAAAGCCCATCTGTATCTGCAATAGCTAGGAAACTGTGAGAGGTTTGTTCTTGCGTATGTAAAGATAGCTGCATGTTTATACATGTGAGGAAGTACAAATTATAGTATTAAAGCAGTAAATTGGCCCGTGCCTGTACCTCTGTAGTATAAACTGTGAAGATAACTCTTTTTCTGTCATTCTACTGTAGTTGAGCAGACTTGAGGGTGGTATGCATGCTTGCTCGTTTTAAACTGCAAAAAAATTTAACTGCAGCTTGTAGTTAAATATTGTACTGGAATTCTGCACGAATGGATTATGGCTCTTGTTCATTCTTGTTCTAAATTACTGTTTTTTCTGCCCATCACTTTCCACTTATTGAAAAAAGAAACAGAAATACTACTTGCTCTTGTGCTGCTTCTCAGAATACACGTGTGTGTCTGTGTACGTGCAAGCCTTGCATAATGGTTCTCTATGGTTACCCAGTAGGCAGAATTCTACAGTACTGCTTGTGATCCTCATAGTAGTTACTGAGGACATGTAGAGGAAAACTATGTACAAATTCAACCAGCCAGGGAAGCTGTGTAACTTCCCTGAAATGTAGTGCATAGTAATTATAGCAAAAGCAATATAGGGTAATCGGTGTAGTAGGGAAAAAAGCTACTTCTTGTGAATGCTTCCTTACTTAACTATAGTTTTAAAATAAAAGTTGTTAATGTGTTCACTGAAATATGTGGATTTTATTTTGGTCAAACTGTTTTTCATTCTTAGCAACATCTGTTTTCGTGTGGGAACATCTCAAATTCTGGTTTTCTTGTTCCTCTGATAATATCTATCAAGCTTTATTTACTAAGGCTTTTGAGATGCAGCTTTGGTCTGTTTTCTTCAGTTCTGTAAGTGTTTGTTTACAAAAAAAACCCACTTTATTTAAATATTTATTTAAAATCCTTTAGTTACTTAAATGAAAGAGATATGGGCACCTCTGAAACAGAAACACCATCTGAAGAGGAAATGTTACACTTTGTAATGTCTGTGGCCTTCGCCCACAGTCCCACCTGTGCCTGGTTTGGAAACATTTGAATACTGTTTTGACAAACATGTATTTTAATAGTTAACATCAAAGAGAGCAGTAAAATAGATAGATTGGATGGGCTTCTTATTCTCCATGGTTTTTTACCTGCTATTCCCTGAGTGTCATTACTGTCAAGGCAAGAAATTACTCTTTGCATTTCTGTTGGGTTTTCTAGGACCCGAAAGGTTTTTCTAGGAAAACCCAGCCCCCAGTTATATTGTTGACTTTCTGCTTGATGCTGTGTCACTAGAATAAAATATATGTGGAAAAGAAGTACGGACTTTTAAAGTTACTTAATTTAATAGTTCCAAGCTAACTGCAGCGAAGACTCAAAGGGGATATCTAATGCTGCTATTTTCTAGTTGGATTTCCCCTATCATATAAACACTTCCAAATGCTGCTATTTTGATGGTAGTTCTTCAGTTTGTATGAAGAGACTCAAATCATCTTAAAGTAAAAGGAATACCTTACTGTATTAGCAGATTCCTAGAGCGAATGTATGTCATCTGCTCTGTTACAGCTAGGTTCTTTTATTTGGCACAGGAGATGTTAATGCTGGTTATGCAAGTCTTGGACTCCTGCACAATCTGTGCCTCGTGTTTTCTGTTAGTCCTGCATGGTTTCGGGGTTGGAAGGGAAGGTTTTCATCACTGAAATACACATGGCAAAGTAATGTGATCAGACTCGAGCTTGACACACTGAGTAATCTGTAATATGCTAACGTTTCAGTATCATGTTAGTATTGCATTAGACTAATATGACACTAATACAAAATGACAGGAAAAATGACTAATACAATAAGACTTTCATATATTACTTTAGGGCTGCCATATCTGTCCTTTTTAATTCACCTGAAACTCTGCTTAAATGCAGAATGAGAGCTGCATCTAGAGCATAGCTGGGGAAAAAGCCCATTTTAGGAAGAAGGCCATTTCAAATATTGTGTAACAACTAAGATGGAAATAATTTACAACAGTTGTGCTTTATACCAAGAATGATGGCAAACTTTTCAAAATGGTCCAGTGCAGTGGTGAACTGTAATAATTTATCTGAACTGTTGGTGTCTGCAATGATGATTAAACAGAATTCTCTCTCCGTTTTTAAAACTGATGACAAAATATAATTTCAGTAGATGGGACCGGGATGCCATCCTGTGTCTGTGAAGTGAGTCATGAAGGTTTGGTTCCACTAATGAAGGTGGTTTTGTGGATATTTGTCCTTTCAACTTCTTAAATTCCAAAATGGAAAGGACGAAGCAGTAGTACTGTACTTCAAAGCATACACAACTTCTGATTTTTGGTAGTGCTTATAGTTATTATGTTGAACAAGATAACATATTTTCCAAATATCTGTGCTTGCTGTTGACTCTCCTGCAGAATTGCAGTTCTGTATAGTTTTGTATTTGTAATGATGCCTTAAGAAGCATTTGCTGCCACACATTACCAACTTTACTGCTCTTCCCTGAGTTCTTATTATTAGAATGTAACAGTGATATTATTTTTGAAGCTTAAATTCCTGGCTATTAAGTAATAGTAATGTTCAGCTAGTTGTGCATGTATGTGTATGTCTAAGTAAATAATGAGCTGAAGTGGAATTAGAAAGATATCTTAAAAAGAGATGTCAAGTAAATCTAAAGACTTGTGGGTATTTCAGATGTGGTCTCAGAACAGCACAACAAGAACCTCAGTGGAGGTTGTAGAAAGTGGCATACAAGTTTAAAGCTGAAGTTTGTTCCCCTTCTCTGGGTGTTGCTTTTGTGGTCACTAGGAAGGTGAATGAGGAATTCTTTGAAAGTTTGTTAGCTTTCTTAATGAACTCCAGTTGCTTACTGCTTACTGAGGACCAACGCTAAAGGATGTCCCTGGGCATCTCTTCAAATTAAACCAACCCTGAACAAAACTGAGTGGCCAAATGGAACCACAGGACATCTCCATGTTAGTAAGTCTTTGTGAAGTCAATTCGAACAGTCTTGGATTTCCATCTTCCTCACTTCCTGTGATGGACTTTCTACGTTCTTTACTAGCCAAGCCACCTTTATGATTTATTGGGTTGCTGTGACCCTTTGCTCAGAATGCTTAGGTAAAAGCAGCATGGTGGTAGAATTTGACTGTAATGGTCATGCAGAACCAAGGAAAATAAGTTTTTGTTCTCTCAAACACCAAGCAATAAGATAAAAATATTTAAAAGTATTTAGTGTATGTACATGTGTTAAAATAACCAAGTTGAAGTAATACTCTTTTTTCATTTTTAAATTGTGTAGCAGACTGTGACGTTATTTGCAATGGAATAAGCCAGTATCCTGTTGTGAAAGGTGCCCTGTCAGGACTGACATAAACCATGTGAAGGCTTTGCTTTTCCCTGAAATGGTCTGTCATTCTCTGGCTGTGCCTTTTCCAGCTTCCCAGGAAAAAAAAAATCAGTCAGATTACATTAGTGATGTAAAAAACACCAGTGCTGGTGTGAGCAGAAAGAGAGGGAATTTGAGCGGGACAGCAGTTCAGCTTTAGATAGTCTTCAACCATGAGTAAAAGAGCACATTAGGGAAGTGAATGAGATGCTTGAATGTGTATGCAGAGGCACTGAAAACAAGTACCTAGCTAGTATTACTGCTTGAGGTGGTATTACTGGAGCCACAATGGGGGTGCTGATGTCCAGTTCTGATGTTAAAATTTGAAAAAGGATGTTGATGAATTGGACAAGGTTCAGAAAGCGCTAAGAATAGCTGGAAAACATGTCTTTTAAATTAACTTGTGTCTCTTAAATGTGTTTTATCCAAAAGAAACTGCTGCATTACTCTAAGGAGTAAGAATACAAACCAAAATTCCACCCAAGAATTCACTTTCTGGACTCCTAAATTCCTCTTATGCTCTGTGTGTGTGTGTCTAAACAACGAAGCAGGCAGTAGAAAACAGGTAGTCAGAAGCATATGTAAATATGAAGCCTGATGTTTTGACAGTTTCCCCACGTTAACTTAAAGATCAGTGAGTTCCTCTTACCCAATGTGTTTATTTGTTGAATATTCAATATAGTGGTCAGATCATAATGATTATGTTTTGTAACCGAGACCAGAACATTCCTCAGTGTGCAGTGTTCATCGACTCAGTTTATAGGTGCTGAATTTGTAGGGACAATTTTGGAAATCAATGAAAGTAGTGACGTATTGCTTTCTTCTGCCTGGTTTTAGTCAAACCCACAATATTATGTTAATTTATGTTAACATTTCTCACTACTTAGGGATGAGGGAAATAAAATGTGGATTTTGATATTGTACCTGCTGCTAAGTAGCTCATAATGTAGCTTGAATAGCATTGCACATGTGAATTGTTGGAGAGCTCATCAGCTTGGAGAGCTTATTTGGAGCCGTGCCATGCGTAATGTACTGGACAGTTCAAAGCTCACCAAGCTCAACATTTAGGACAGATGTTTGTCTAAGCTGCTGTTCAAGATGTGAAACGATAGAGACTCTGCAGTCTCCCCAGGCTACGTCTTCAAGTCTTTACTAATAGAAAGGGTTTTGTTTGCGTTTAAGCTGAAGCTTTCGCATTGTCATTTAAACCCATAACTAGTCCTGTTCACGATGGGCATGGAGAACAGATTATTTTCTTCTTCTTTGTATAGCAGTAGGGGGTTATAAATGTGTCCCTTTTTTGTACAGAAACTTCAGGTGAGAGTTTGGGAACCCTGTGGTCCTATTCTTGTGTACTGCCTATGTGAAACTACAGGGAAGTATCTTTATGCTGTTCTCATCAATATGTAAACTATGATTCTCTTCTCAGCATGAAGATACTCATGATACAGCGGGGAAAATTAATGTGCATTATCACTGCTAGCTTTTTAACAGAGGGCTCCCCATAGTTATTTCTTAGCCTGACAACCCTTCTCAAGGATGGGAAAGCTTGAGAACGGAGGTGAAGTGTTTTTCTAATCTTCCCAGTTAAGTAATTTGACAGCAATGAGTAACATTGCAAAAAAGAATTTATAGCCAGATATTAAAGCAACTTTGCTGAGATTTGATTTAAAACAGTAGAAATAGAAAATATGTTTTTCAAAGAATACATTGGATGGTGTGATAGCATAGGCTTGTAGCTGCTTTGTATAGTATGCAATAGGATAGAAGAAGTTGTAAACCTTGTAAAGGAAACTCTTTGTTTCCGAAGCAGCAATCCCAAGTTTTTACAGGATGCCAGAGAGTTCTTGAAGTTCTTTAGCAGTCCCTCAGCCACTCTGCAATTATTGCCGAGCTCGAGTGCCTTCAGAGACACTGCTATTTCACATATACACAAAATAGAAAAGGCACATATGTATTTTTTGGGTATGTGTCCTCTAAAGTTTCTGCATCACGGGCAAGTTCTGTGCCATGTGTTGCTCACAGGAATGGACTGGGGCAATTTCCAGGAAAGGTGGCACCAGAGTAGGGGTCAGAAATGAATCTAATCAAATAGGGAATAACAATCCAGGGATGGTCATCATTAAGCAAGAAGTTAGTATGTGAGTTATGACTGGGGAGAAGGGAAAAGATCTCATGCGTTAAGGAACAACGTATGAGTTTTCGTGTTTTAATTCCAGTTGTGCAGGACATGACCTAAATCGTATTAACTCGCTGTTAGGCCTACGTCATGTGGGGCGATTGCTAAGCAGCCTTTGCTAAAGGCAGAGGAACAAGGTTTGTTGAAGTAGTGTGCAGAAGAGGGGTCCACCTCTGATACACCAAAGTGGATCTTTCCCAAGGGAAGATTCCTTGCTGAGAATATAGCCACATCTAAATGTTAATCAAATGCTCCATGTTATACAGCTCCAGTGATTTTTTTATATATCATTTTCCAGATGATGCCTCTTTCGTGTTGCATATTTCTCAGCTTTCAATTTCACAAACAGCAAAGAACAGAACATGAATAAGCTTTGGAGGTCACAATTTCTAAAAATTAAGCAGTATTTGAAGGAACAAAGACTACTGTGTATATATTCAGTTAACATGTGCATACTACTCGTATCGTGTAGCAGATAGCGGTTGACTGGAATGATATGTTTTACAAGTCCCTCCACTGTAAGTGTAAATATTAGCTTATCTGTAGTTAAAATTCAAAGTAGATTCTGTTACGAAATGTGAGAACCAAAAGCTAATAAAGGTACAGAGCAGGGTTTGGATTGGATTTTTAATATCTATCTATATTCTCAAGTAACTAGATTTGGACTGCTTATTGGAAAAAAAAGATAGACTATCTGATTCTAATGTAGTATGTTCTGCATTAAAAAACAAGCATGCAACAAAAGTGAAGTTAGTATCACTGAAATGAAATTAATAAAGTATTCAAGTAAAAGTAAGTTCATGCTGTATTGATTTGAACAATCAAATTGGCCAAATCACCAGAATAACAGCACCAGTTGTGGCGCTTAAAAAGTATGAAATTGGATCTACAGAGGTGGGTGTTCTTTGAGTAAGTGACAAAATAATTGTGCAGGAAAATAACAAAATGATTTAGTCTGTTTGCCTGGTGTTTTAATAAAAAGAAGTTTCCCGGTTAGAAGGAATAAGTAAAACCTCCTCCTCAGATCTCGTCTTCTGAACTGTGATTGTTTCCTGTCAGTATTCTTCTCGTAAACAAAAATACAACAAAGCCTGAGTTCTAGAATTGCACATGATAATTTGAAATATTAGAGTTTTGATGTGTAGTATAAAATGTGTGGCAATATGGGACATTTTCTTTCATGTGCTTTTGTTGTACAGACACAATTACACTTTTCCATCCTTCTAGTCTGGAAGCTGCAAATGCTGCATTGCGTTAGGAACAACCTCGGAGATGATTGTTTCACAGTTGCTCATCTTCTGTCCATCAATGGGAAAAATTTATCAGACAATTGATGTGATGCTATCTTTCTGCTTTGATTCAGAGCTATGAAGTGAACATTTCTTTTCTGGGGCATTCATCTTGATGGCATTGTCAAGACAAAACTAATTGGAAATAAATGTTAAAATGATCTTCTGTACAGTTAGACTTTTGCCCTCCCAGTTTTCGTATTTATTCTCTGGTTTAGTGCTGGACTGGAGTTTTACTTGGCCTCAAAATAAAAAGGTTTCAAAGGCTATTGCAGAGGAGGAGGAAAGAAGAATCTTAGAACTGGCTTCTGTTACATTCTCTTAAAAGTACTTGCTATGTCAAGGAAGTTTTCTTCTTCCTATCATTTCTTTTGGCTTATGTATTTATATATTTTAAATTGTTGTGCCACTTTTCATCCAAACCTTGTAGCCTTTGATATCTTTGAAAAATCAATTTGCATTTGATGAGAAGGTATTGCAGCTTAAGATATTTAATAGTTATGGTCATCTTGTTGTCTATGCTCAGTAGGAAGCTGTTTGGGCTACTGAGTTGGTTGCTGGTGTCCTCACCTGGCAGTAGGCTTCAGTAAATGCTTTCCCCCATGCACCCTGCCAGTTTACAACTAAAATAAAGTCAGTGTTGGCTAGTGGCCATATTAGTGCTTATTGATCTGCATATTGTGATTTGCTGTTTATGTAATTTGTATTTGATTTGCAAGAAAAAGACTTTTAAATGTCTGATTTATGCATTTGTGAAGCTGTTTTTTGATATGTTTATGCTGACAGTTAATGATTGATGATGTCCCTAACCAATTAATTTCCTTTCTTTTATGCAGGCGGTTGTTAAAGAATGTGCTGGTTTAGTGCATTGTACCTCAGCAATAATTTTTGTAATGTGTTTACTTTTAGACGTGTATGCCTGCGTGAGACATTATAAAAAAATAGGAAAGTTTTATGATCTCACATTTTTCGTGAGTAAATAGTTTCTTTTCCTGAAAGCCACACAGATCTTCTTGCCAGTTGAGTTGGAATTGTCTTCTGATGTGTCACCAATGTCTGTCTGACATGATGGCAGATTGTGGTGCTTAGCTATGTGAATTAACCCCGTAATTCCAATAGAAGCTGTGTGCCATCTCTAATTCCAGTATGCAGGTCCGAGTTGGGAAGCTTCTGCTTTATTTTTGCCTTTAGGTGCTGTGTTTCACAGAGTAGGTCACAGGCAGTATTTTTAGAGGGCTCCATGTAATATTGTGTGATTGAACAGTAGATAAGTTTTTAATTTCTATGGTGATTTTTGGTGTGATGAGTCGATACCTTATTTTTCTAGATGTTAGTAGACTTGGAAGCACCTGAAAACCTATGCTCTGTACTTTGCAAGCATTTTAGTATTGACTTCAGAGCTTTGTATGTGTAATAATTATTTTCAAATAACTATTATCTGCTTGCATTTTAGAAAGGTTGTTATGCTGGGGGTGTGCAGCCTGCTTGTCACTGTGCTAGTTAGCCAGGCTCTGCTCAGTGATGTCCAATGGAAGGACAAGGGGCAATGGTCCCAAGCTGGAGCACAGGAGGTTCAAGCTGAAGATGAGGACAAACTTTTGTCGGTGTGAGGGTGGCAGAGCATGGCCCAGGCTGCCCAGAGAGGTTGTGAAGTCTCCTTCTCTGCAGACATTCAAAACCCACCTGGCCGTGTTCCTGTGTCTGGTACCTGTGTAGGCTGGGCCTACATCTCAAGACTGCTGGGGCTACGTCTCTGGATGGCTGGGCCTACATCTATGGATGGCTGGGCCGACATCTCCAGACGGCTGGGCCTACATCTCTGGACGGCTGGGCCTACATCTCGAGGTGGCTGAGCCTACATCTCGAGGTGGCTGAGCCTACACCTCAGAATGGCTGGGCCTACATCTCGGGACGGTTTGGACTACATCTCGTTTGGCAGGCCCTGCATCTCGGGATGGCTGGGAATACAGCTTTGGATGGCTGGGCCTACATCTCGAGGTGGCTAGGCCTAAACCTCAAGGTGTCTGGGCCTACATCTCGTGATGTCTGGGCCTACATCTCGGGATGGCTGGGCGTAAATCTCGCGATGGCTGGGCCTACATCTCCGGACGACTGGGCCTACATCTTTGGACGGCTGGGCCTACACCTTTAGATGCCTGGCCCTACAACTTGGGATGGCTGAGCCTACATCTCGGGACGGCTGTGCCTACATCTTTGGATGGCTGGGCTTACATCTTGGGATGGCTGTGCCTACATCTCGTGATGCCTGGGCCTACATCTCTTGACGGCTGGACTTACATCTCGGGACGACTGGGCCTACATCTTTGGACGACTAGGCCTACACCTTTAGATGCCTGAGCCTACAAATTGGGATGGCTGAGCCTACATCTCGGTACGGCTGGGCCTACATCTCGAGATGGCTGGGCCTACATCTTGCGACGACTGGGCCTACATCTTTTGACGGCTGCGCCTACACCTTTAGATGCCTGGGCCTATATCTCGAAATGCCTGGGCCTACATCTCTGGACGTAGAGGAGTGGTCTGGTGATCCTGCTCTGGCAGGGGTTGGACTAGGGGAGCTTTAGAGGTCCCTTCCAACTCCTCACATTCTGTGATTCTAGCAGTAGTAGTTTATGTAGTAGTAACCATCACTTCTCATTATGAGTAAGGGGGGAGAAAAGAGCCTAATAAGTTTACAGTTCTATGAAACTTTAGCAGAAACTGAGGCTACTTTTATGTTTAAAGTTAAGGAAGTGGCTGTATCTCTTTCAGAATTAAGGCTTAAGGCTTCATCGTGCTGATGAATAACAAGGAATTTTGACATCTAAATCGATAGTAGATTTATTCTGGTTTATTATTAATAAACAGGCCAGGAAAACCATTGTATTTTGTATAAAAAATGATAAACTCACATAAATTAAAAAATGTTTGCTTTGCTGAGGTACTTAGTGTTTTGCAGCCCAGAAGAATAATGGAGTTGGAAGAATGAATAGCACGTGATAAGTGCTTAAGCGGTACCATAAATCACATTTTAGAAGACTGCCAATATGTTTTACAAAATGGATTTCTGTGGACAAATGGAAAAAAAGTAAAATAAAGGAACACACTGTGAAAATGGCAGTAACAGAACAGCATCTTCACAGCAGTACGTGGTGTAATTTCAATTTGAGAGAACTAGAAGATGAAGGTTTGGTACCAGCAGCTCTGTGACAGGTACTGCAAGTTTGAGCGTGTGGTTTTGTCGTTGTTTTTTCTTTTAACTCTAGTAAAAAATAAATCTGCTTTAAACACGTATATTTTGGTGCAAATGGGCATCTGCCTTAGCAAAACAAAGCTGTTAAACATCATTTGTGACTCATTACTTGTAAATATTCAGTTGCATTCATAAGGTAGAGGCTATTGCTGGAGCAGAGGCCTAGTTGTGAAACCCCATTGGAGTCTCATGCTGGCTCTAATTTCACTTGTGCAAGCTCACCAGATGATGAGTGGTGGTGTTTCATCAGGAGGTCGTTAGAACTCCCACGCTCTGCTCCCAGTGCAGTCCTCGGTGTATCCTATGGGCTTTGACGTGCCCTTGAGTTTCTGTCATTTGGCTTCTTCCTAAGCCTCTGGAAAAGGTAATGCCTGACATACAGGCTCCTGGAGAGCATTGTCTTTGTCATGGGTTTCCCCAGAAGCAGTATTTAACCATTGTGAAGTGTGGAATATTCAAATAGTAACTTCAGACTCCGTTGAAAGCTGTGCTCTTGTAGATACAATAACCAATAATTCTCAGTACTGCATGGCCAGTGTGTAATGGCCTTGTGACTACTTAACTGACCAGAGATGTGTAACTGTTGTTTGGTGTTTTCTTTCTTGACTTTTCATTTATCTGACTTAAACACAATGGATGTGTAAACAACATCAATCTTGATGTTATCAGTGGATATTTCAGCATCAAATAATTATCCCCGATTTAAGTATTTGAATTTTTTTCTGCCTTTGTAAATTGAAATTTGGATTGAAAATTTCTGACAGTATGGTAGCCTGTATCTTCATATTTACATCTGTTGCTGCTGTGATTTCTTTAAAAAATAAATCAAATACATTTTATGTGACTGAGTGGGTGTTAACCGACACATGTAAAGAATTTGATTTAACCTTCTGCTTTCTTAAGAGATTAGATTTCAGAAGTTTCTGCATTCCTTGCCAAGGCTGGGTATTTGCTTATGGGTTTTTTGTTTGTTTTAAATCTGCAGACACTTCTGTCCTCCAGTGAGTCTGTGGTTGAAACCTGGTTTCTGTGTTGGATCTCGCTATTGATCAGTTGCACAGAACAGCAGGAGTAACAGAATTGGGAGAAAATAAGAGTTTTGCCAGAGCTGAACAGTGTGTGGATTGGAGGATTTGGTCTGTCTGGTTGAGTTGACTGTCACTGCAGAATCCAAACTAAGTTCACTGTTTGGTCCTAGGACTCCGAGATGTGACTAACATGAGCATAGCATTGACTTCATAAAGATGTCGGTGTCTTTTATCAAATAAGGTTACACATTTCTCTACATCCTGTCATATCTAGTGATGGGAATGGAAACAAAACCCAACTATGCCTTCAGGACAGTCGGTTCTAGAAGTATGAATTAACAAAACCCTGTTTGATGGAGACACAAGAAATCCAATGTTTCTTTTAAAGAGAGAATTAGTGTCTTTATTCTGCACAACAGTTTTGGAGTTCATGTGGTGAGAATCTGCGTTCAAAGCTACTTGGAAATGTTTTTAATTACATCTGATATTTCTGAACTTTAATTGCCTGTTCATTCCAGTTGAACTTCAGAAGTGCCCTTGAAAGGAAACAAACACTTTGTTTAAATGTTTCTTGTGGTAGCTAACGTGTGTACATCTGTACCAGACCGAAGGACATGTTTATACAGTGGTACATAATCCACACTGTATGGAGTCAATTTCTCTACAACTGTAATGAATGCCATGGGGAGGAAATGATGAAGGCTTGTGGCCCTTATTTTGCTACCTAAGAAGTTCCCCTTGGATTGATTAAATGCTATTAGAGGTGCTTGGAAGCCATCATTTAATTTTCTGTGGTACACTAGGTTTCCAAACAGTACAGATATTTTGAATCCTATACAGAAGGGCTATAAAAATGGCCACGGTTGCTAGGAAAGGATGTGGCTTCCAGAGCAGTGAGATCAGCGCTGTGTGCATGATGCTCTGTCCTGGGACTTTGGGCATCAGCCTCGCTTGTTTGATCTCACAGTCAGAAGCTGAGGAGCAGGAATTTCTCATTGCAGGTTGTTGCAATCATACAGCAACTCTGGTCAGAAGTTATCTAGTTTTAATTCTTTTAAAGATATCTATTAGACTTAGTGCTGTGGGGGATTGCCAGAACAGCAATGGAAAAGAATAATGAAATTGGCTTTCTCTATAAATAGAAATGCAACTTTCAAACTTTAAGTAACGTGAATGATACAAATATTAGTATAATGAATGCAAACAAATTCTACATTAAAAATGTAAAATTCTATGTCTAGCACTCCAAATATTAGAAATCATTAATATTAAAGTTACCTGGTCAATCAAAACCTAGGTCTATATTTAATTCCGTAAGTTTATGTTACCTATTTTATAATCAATTGTGTAAAATGCATACGGTTTAACAGAGAAATTATTAATTAGGTTTATATTTAACCCCCGTGAGTTGTGCATTGTTATGTAGTGTTTGTTTATACAATTATGTATTTAATGATGGTTTGTGCTGTAATGCGGGATATTCTTGTTTATGCAAAAGTGTGCAAAATGAATCCTCATCTTGATAGGGGTCTTTCTTTTTTTTTAAAAAAAAGACTACTTCAGAGTCATGATAATATTGTGAGCTTAGGAACTTGTGCTTTCTTAGTCATTTAGGGTATTGTTTTCTTGTTATCTTGAATCAGTAGCTTCACTTACCTGTCAATTTTGCCACTTGTGAGATGAAAATAATAAATTATCATTGTGGTGGAGCTTAATTATTCAGTTTTTGCTTTATACTTTAAAGTACACCATGAACACTGTGGATTACTTTAAATTAATCTGTATTTGTAGCTAATATGCTTTATGAATTCTGTGTATCAAGGGTAACGGGACAGTTTAAAGCTGATCACTCTTGAACTCGGTGGGCTAGGTTTTTTACAGAAAATCTATTACAGTGGAAGCCCGTGGACTCTGAAGAGTGCAGCTGGCTGGGTGAATTTTATGGTGTGTTTGAGCGAGATCCTGCAGCAGAGTAGTAACTTGTGTTTCTGTATTGTTATATATAAGGCTCTTAAATCTATTTAATCACTTTTATTTTCCAGTTTAATGGTGCTACACTAACAAACATATGCTACTTTTTCTCTGAAATCTTTCATGCCACAACAGCAACAGCAATATAAATTATCCTGAAATTGAGTAACATGGTGTTCTAGTGAACAAATAATACAGGTTAGAGATCAGAGAAATGACCAAAATCTGCTTGTGTCATTGAAGTACTGATTATGATAGGTAGATGTCATCCTCTATGGAAAAACAGAATATTTTTGCCAAAAAAACATCCTGAGAGAAGTCATTCAGTTGTTTTCAAGTTTTTCTCTCTTGGCCGCTATAATATTTTCAAATTGGTTAGAAAAAAACTGGATGCATTTAGTTGTATATTCTGTTTTTATGTTTGTTTATTCCAGTTCTTTGAAATGAACTCAGGTTAAGAACCCTCATTATTTCATATTCTAGATTTGCCATAGGAGAGTGGTCATATGTCAGTGTCTATTTTCATGCTGACAACATATGCCTTAGCGCAAACTTAAAGAAGCTGCATTCAATATAAAGAGGGTGTGCAAATTCCATTATTATCCCTCGCTTTCAATACTTCAGAGTTGACTCTTCTTGGGTACAGATTCTAATATGGAAAAAATAGGCATGGACTCAGCAGCCCTGCCCGTGATGCCCAACTGATGAGCTCAGGGCTATGTGAGATGCCCATATTGCCTGGCGATTACAATCTACAAAAATGCACAAAAAGATGCAGATATGACTGGTACAGAACATAGACATATGCAGTAATAAATTAAGAAATGTCTTGTTCATCCTTTTCCTGTATGAGTCTGTTTAAAGGTGTGACAGTGCCCATCAGTTACTCTGTAGCTACAGAGAGACCGAAGGTGGTTATGAGAAATGAAGCAAGTTCTAGAAGTTTCACAATGGGTGAGAATTTCAGAATCCAATCCATTATAGTGTACGTTTGCTGCTCTTTATATCTTGTGGAATTTAGACTTGCCCCAACTTTTACTAAGTGCTTTGCTGATGTTGGCTGTAGCTAGAGGAATTTTAATGAATGATTTTACGAATTTCTAAACATTATCGATCCAGGACAGTTCCTGACTTTGATCATATCACTATGAGAATTATTCTTAATGGGTAACAGTAACAATTAATGTCTCTTGCCATAATGATAGAACTGGCAAAAATGAGTTCATACTTGTAGGGGTTTTTGTTTGTGCAATTTGTGGAAGAATACTTTTTTTGTTTAAAGAAACTTATTTCAGCCATCCTGCAAAAAGAAAAGCCCCTATCTTGCTGCTTATTACTTGGCATTTGAATGTGCTCACTACAGAATACTCAACAAAGTTTGCCTGTGGCTTATTTAAATGTGAAAGAACACATGTGGGTAGCTGGGAAACACATTTTTGCAAGCTATTATCTTTCTCTCCCCAACTCTGTAATTCCAGATACAAATATGCTTGCCTGCCCCTAGGTAGCATTGATGTGTAATTGCCTTTGACGGTTAGATGTACTTGGCATTGTCATGAAAAACAAATCTATGAACTCTGTATATTAATTATAATATTCTTAGAATCATTTTTCAAGATCAATATAAAGAAGTTTAGCTACAGTGTCTTTGCATGTAATCATGTACATCAGAATCCTTGAGGAATCGCAATAACAGCGATTCATTCATAATTCACAATTTCCATTATCTTCTTTCTACTTTTAGTATGTGGCAAAATTTATAGCTTCATTTACATTGTGTTCTATGAATAATAGAAGAAATACAGTGAAGACCATGGGAAATGATCTTGTTGGTGCAGATGCACTCTTAGGCAAATCTGCATTACAATGCAGCATATTGCCTCCTGCACGCCAGTTTCTACAGAGCCTGCAGCTGCAATAAGGACCCTTCAGATGCTCTGCATTAAATGTAAACTCCTCCATTGTCGGCTTCCAAGCAGCGTGGTGGTGAAACCTTGCATAAATTGCTGTAGGTAAATGATATAGTTGCAGCCTTTAGTTATCCAACAGCAGTATAAGATCTTATTTGAGCACACTCGTAGACAGAAAGTAGAAACAGAAGTACTTAAGTAAGCAACTACAGTTTGTAAGAATGTTCTTACGTTCTTAACCAGTTAGCACTCTGGATGTATAGGTACCAAGGTAGAAATCTTTTCTATGTTAAATTTAGCTACTGTAGCAACACTGGCTTGGAGCAGCTCTGTCATCAAAAGAAATAGTCCTAATTGAAGGGATAGAAATATTTATAAGAGCTTAGTAATACAGCATAATGAAATCTTTTTTATAAGACTTAATTTCTAAATATTTTTTATTTTCTACTAAATTGTTGCCAGCTTTCAGTAAGCTGGTGCTGCACTTCTTTCTCTTAATGACAGTCATCAGTGGAAATTATCTCAACGAGAAAGTGCTGAATCTGATAGGACCTTTGTGATGGGTTGTCTGAGATAAGCTATTTACAGTTGTGATGTGTTGAGATATGTTTGTTAGCTCAGTTAAAAGTTAGAATTTAGCTCTGTCTTGAGTTAGTAAGTGTTCAACCTGTTTCCGCTGAGATCACAAAAATAAATGCACAGTCCATTGAGGCAATTAAGAGTCTCTTGGTTCTTACACAAAGCTTCACAATAATGCATAGAAAGTTGATACACAGAAGTTACATAGTTGATACATAGTTGATACATAGAAGATACATACATAGAAGTTGATTTTTCAAGTAGTGACAAGATGATGATACTGTTTTCAGGGTGATAAAGGTGACTGTTATAAAAAACAACCAACCACTCAGCCCCCCAAAAACCCCAACAAAACAAAAAAACCCCACCAAAACCCCAAAGAACTCTAACTAAGCAAAATCAACCCCACTCCTCCTTCCCCGAGCAAAACAAAAAAATACAACCGAGTTATTGAAATATGAAAGCAACCATAATGTCTCTTTTCAGGGCACAAGTCTGAGAAAGCTGTACCGTACATTGTTTTGGATTTGAAACTTTATTTCAGTTGATTCCATTTTTAGCCCCTTTTTGAGCCAGCACTCAGCTAGGCATGCTTGAATGAGAAACACGGAAACACTCTGAGCAGAGTAGATACTTTGCTATAAATAACTGTCACAGGGTCATTCAAACAGGACATAATGATCATTTAAAGGAGTGGGATATAGTTCAGTTTGAGATCTCAGTGTTTTCTGTGCTAAACAGCATAGCATGGGTTTGTTCTCTGAAATACTCTCCAGAGCAGTATTCAGATGTTCAAGATCATGTCAGTACTGGTTTTGGTTGGTTGTTTTTTTTCTTCCCTCAATAGCTGGTTTCCTACCTAAAGTGATCTTTCCTGTGTGGTGTAAGAGCCACTTTCTCTGGTTTTAGAACTCTGTAATGATTCACAAAGCTGTTTCTCAGGCACTTCTGTGTTGTTTCCTTTTTTTTTTTAAATTGCTCCTTCCCTGAAAGTGTTGATACCCAAATTATGCTTTTATCTCTATGATGTTGTTGCTCAATTCTGCTGGTTTTGGTTCCTACAATACCAGGCTTTATCTAGCTTTGCAGATGTTGGATACATCCATGCTTCATCTTTAATATGCCTGTAGCGAGGCTACTTTTAATTGTTTTTGATAATCCTTTCAGTGAAGTTCTTAAAGACAAATGGGACCTAATGCACTATTGGACTCATTGGGCAAAATCCATGCTCTGCATAGGACAGTGGGAGCTTTTCTACTGATGTCAGGGAAGTGAAGATATTGACCATTTATTTCAACATAAAAGAGTAGCAGATTCAATACCAGAGCTGTTTTTCCCTAATTTGACCTTTCAGAGATCACCATTGCTATTCAATGAGTCATAAGTGGTAGACAGACAAGTAAGAGAAACTTTATTGAACATTTTATTTCTTGTATTTTAAAAAAATTCTTATTCTACCTGTTCAACATGATTCCAGCAAAACTCGTTCATTCTGTGATGGCAGTAAGCCCTACTGCAGTTTCTCTGCAGTCCCTGTGCATCGTCCTCTCATAGCAATATGAATCTAAAAAATACATTTCTTCCCTTGGCCAGAAAACAGGAGTAGAGCACATGATCGAAGCAGGACACTTAGTGTTAAAATTATAATTGCTATTCTAAACCCAGTTTACAGCAGTTTGGTTCACTGATCAGAGACTGCTCTCCACTTAGTCTTTCATTAATTCCCCTCTCCCTTATCAGAAATGCCTTTATGTTCAGAGACATGTATTTTGCAGATATGTGGAATACGTGTCGTTTTCTTTAGCTGGAGTATTTAATACTTTTAGCTATACAAAGAACATGAACAATCCTTATCATTATCGAGCAAAGGTTAGCAATAACAATTCTAGGCAAATCATTAAAAACAATTTAAAGTAAAGCTGTATATTATCGTTCTTTCCTGTTATAATGATAAATAATCAGCAAAAAATTGCTCCATATTTTCTAGAATGTTTCCATAAACATACTACATCTGTCTATCTATCTGTTTACTGAGGGTTAACAGTCCCTGTGTTGTGAATGTGTTAATGTTTAATAGCAAGAAATTTTCTGTAGTGTACAAGAGAATCCTGGGGGGGGGGGAATTGAAGAAATGCATATAGCAGTGAATTCAGCTAGTCTGTACAAATCTGCATGTGATACTAAATGAGTTGCATATCAAGCAAAGGCATGTGTAGTACACGAGGTAAAACATGGAGAATACATTGAGACATTTGAATACATTGATTGGAGAATGCACAAAGTGAAAATAGGCTTTTTTGGAACAAAATAGTTCTAAGAGTATTTTGAATAATTGGATTGGAAATAACAGGTGATCATTCTATTTTTAGAGCTAGATGTTTGAAAAGTTACTCTGCTGGCTAGACAGCTTCCTGCTCTGTCAGAAGTGAGTTTCCATGTTTTAAAAATGTAAATGAAACTAGAATCCTCACGTCACTCTTCCATCTCTGCCCGATGTCTTGCATAAGTTAGTTTTCAATTGCAGTGTGATTGAGGAGAAAAAAATAATACTGATTTTTTCCAATCACTTCCTGTTAAAAACCTATGAGGTTAATGAAAATATGTCTGGGTGTTGTGGATTTAGACTGGCTGAGTCACTGGTCAGAGAAGTGTTAAATAACCTGTTGCAATACTAATTTAGTAGGGCATAATTTAACTGCTACTAATATTGTTAAAATGTATCTCTCTTGGAAAGAATGCTTATGTTGTACCTAATTCTGGCATCTATTTGGATGCTCTTTTATTAGCACCAACTTTCTGAACTATAAACAGCTTAGATCTGCCTGTAACTATCATTGGTTTCAATAGAAAAATTACCTGTATTACTTACAAGTGTAAATGTGAAGTTCTAGTAATATGTTTGTTTTCCTTAAAAGCTGCTGAGAGAACTTTGACATCACTGGAGTATAGCTGAATTTCAATGGTTGTCTGAAATGGGAAACTCCTATTTACTCTTTTTCTCTCATGTTTTCACTTGGACTGTTTTACTTAACTCTTTAAGCTTTTTCAGCTGTGTTTTTTTTTTCTTATTTCAGTCCACCACTAGTGCTGTTTGATGTGTGGCCCTGCCTTTGTACTTCAGTTATTTGCAGGACTCCAGTTGTCAAAGGCAGTCTGTTCCGTTAGAGTGGCTCCTGATCTCTTGAGAAGGACTATGAAACTGTTATAACCCACTGTAACGGTGCAGCAATCGCTTTGCTTCCACAGTGATTTCTGAAATTAATTCACTAGTATATGAAAACATAATTCCATCTTAATAAATATAAAGCTTTCAGTCTCTGGAGGGGTGGCAGAGACTATGGAAACCATAGCCACTGTAACCTGGGGCTTTTCTACTACATAATAAAAGAAGTTATAGCTGGGGCTGTCAGTCCTGCCTGTTAAGATGGGGTACTGGGATTAAAAAGGGAGGCTAAGGTGATCCGAACCACAGGGAAGAAGATGTAGTATAAGAATGGTGGAAGTAATGAGCCTAAGAAAGAAAGAAAGAAGGAGAAAACCATGAAAGGAGGAACTGAAATAGGCTCGGGCAGAAGAGTGAGAACTCGTATGACACATCCAGCGGCGATCAGAATTGGGATATGGATAAGCAAAAGTATGGGAACCAGTAAGGATCAGACAAGAGAGAGATCATACTGGAACTGGGAGATAGTAAGAGTTTTGAGATGGTTGGTAGTAGAGAAATGGTGAAAGTAAAAAAAATCAGTGAAATCTTGTGCAGGGTGTTCTAATCCTGGCTGTGAAGATTTGCTAAAGCTGCTCTTGGGTTTCCCTACCGGGCTACAGTCAGGATCCCAACTTTGCTGACCCTTGATGAGGGCTTGTGTGACTGCAGCATGGGCTGCTCCAATGACACAGTCCCCGACTTCTTTTATTGTGAACTGTGCCTCGTTCACAGTGCCTTACCTCTCCCTTGGTGATGAATCAGGTCTGGGTAGTTAGAAAGGCTTTTCTCTTCGAAGTTTTACCTGAAAAGTTATAACGAATGGAATGAGAAGTCAAAGAATAGTCTCGTGTTAAATACCAAACCCTCACCTCATGGGGAAAATGACGAGAATTCAGTACTAATCCATGCTTGTGAAACTGTAGGACAGAATACTGATGAATGCTAAAGAAAAATTAAGTGGAAAAATTAACTGCTGCCAGAATACTGTTTTAAATAGTGTGCAATAAATGAAGTAGGAGTCATTCTGGTTTGATGTCAATGAACCATAATACTGAAGAGCTGCTCATTAAGCATACTGCCATTCTCTGACCCAAATGAGGCAGGATATTCATTAACTCGGTTGTTTCCTAATTTAAAAGCTTGAGGTTTGCAACGAATCACTTCTTGCATTTTTTTCTGTATTGTCTACATTTCAGATATTCTAAATGTTATAATGTTCTGCCTCAGACTTCTGCTCAGTTTAAAAGTAATACTGGAGGAGTCAAACTTCTTTGCTTAAATTTGATATATCTGATAGCTACTTGGGAAAACTCAGTGGGAGACTAACAATCCATAAATACAAAGCTTAGTTTTCCTTATTTGTGAAACAACTGTTTTAAATTCCAAAACTTCATGAAATCCAAACGTATCTTTCTGTCGTTGTTTGGTTTCAATGCGTTATTCCTTTTTGGGGTTTTTTCGTGTGTGATTTTTACCATGAGAATATCTCTGCAGTGTTATACTGCTATTACATGACCGTGTGTTAGTGTAACACACCAGCGTGTTACTATTTTGATGACACTGTTCAGAGTTATGACACAAGTGTGAAGGAAGCATGAGGGAATCATGACTTTTGGTACTTACATTTTTTTTTCCAAAAGAATAAACAGACATAAATTGTTTTCCTTCATGGCAGGGTGTGCAAAGACTGTTTAAAGTTGTGTATTTCCAGCATAGGCTGAGTAGCTTAGCTGGGATCATGCAGCTAAGACTGCAAGAGCAAATCTGAGGTATAACCTTATTCTTGGACCTAATATTTTACAGTATTTACAATAATTTATCCTTTTGACACTTGATTTGGTACTATATTTTAGCGATGTCTTCTGAATATGCTAAGTGATTTGGAAATCTGTAGGATTAATTCAATTTAAAACCAAACAAAACAGAAACAAACAAGAAAAGCCATAATCACATAATTCTGTGATGCTGATGCTGCTTTGCTCTGTGTTTACTTAGGTATATTCAGCAGAAATGCATTGTTACCCAGCCACGTAGTCAGGGCTATGGTATTGTTACCACACAAGCATTTAGATGTTCCATCTACTTAGGTGGAATACCTTGAAGTAAATGCTCCTTGCAAGTTGGTAATGGTATTGTCATAAAGTGCCTTGCTCTTTTCTTCAAGTTGCCATAAATTTGTGGTTTACCCTAGTGCTAGAAGGTGCTGTTTGAAAAAGCTTCTGGATAATACTTAGAATCACTGGAGAGCATGTCATTTTTCGTAAGATGAAAGGTCTTAGCACCTTTCATATCTGGAGAATTTCCAGCTCAGCAATTAAGTTCTGTAATTATCTACAGCAATTTGAAATGAATAACAGTAATTTTTAGTGTCCTGTCATAAACCTTGATGTGTGCTGCTGAATTGTTGCTGTATTCCAATCCAGAAGTGGCTCCATTTTACTGTTGTGTAGAATTACGTCCTATCTACCTCTTTTGAGCTTCTGAGAGTGTATTTTGAATTTGTGATGTATAAAATGTTGAGATGTCATAACATATGAAACACTATTTTGGTGCTGTGTTTTTTCCGATGATACCTTTGCTTATTTATACTAAATCATACATAGATGTGATAAAGCCACATAAATTTTATTTACCTGTTTATTGTTCTTCCTCTCCTTTTTTACTCAAGATACTCAGTTACTTGAGAAAGAAATATTTACCGTCACTTGTAATTTTGACCAACTTAACACTTTTGGCCTGCCATTTAAGGGTATAGCCTTCTCCCTGTGTCACTGGGAGAAAACAGAGATGAAAAGATTAATGTTTCTTTAAAAAAGTTGAATATAAGACTACCAAAATAATTTGATGGATTAAGACTAGAACTTAATCTTACCTAATTGAGGTTACTGGTATGTTCTAGACCTGAGCAGACATTTAGAAACAGCAATCTTTTTCTATTTCTGTGTTATATAGCTGTTTTGCTCTTAGAATGAGGCTATTACTCCCCTCTGAACTTTTCTGCTTCAGCTTTTTGGATCTATTTTCTCCAAGTGCAGTTAGTTGCTTTATGGTTTGAAGAAATGTATTGGTTTATTCACCTGTTAGAACTATAATAATATTGCCTTTGGAGTCCACCTCGGTAATAAATCTCACCACTCTGTTCCCCAGAAAAAAAATAATTAAAATAAAAATTGAATGTGCCAGAAAGCCTGTACTGCAAACAGAGTGGAATTGTTGGCTATAATTCTGACCGTTTGAGTTGGCACTATGTTCTATATCTTGAGAACAAGAAAGATTTCATAGTAAGGCTGTATTTCACAAGGAACTTTAAATACCATTTTCGAGAGCTCTTTTTCTCTCCAAATAAAGTGGCACCTAGTCCTACTGATAAGACTTACAGTACAATGAAATTATTTTATTGTTCTAATTATAAGAGGTGAGCTACCTATGTGAACTCTGTCTTTGGAACTAAGACCATTCATTTGAATGAGGTATGGGAAACCCTATCTCCTGCCACCATCCAGCCAGCATATTTGCATCCTGTGTTACCACAATAGCAGTTGTGAGTATTTTTGAACAAAGATATATGTGAACTTTAGATCTTTGTTATTCCGTTATTGGATCCTAAAGAAGCAAACATGCTCCCTATTCATCTAAATGCAACTAAATACTAGCACATCCTTATGTTCTATTTTGTTACTTTATACTCCTTTTTAAATGGTAATCCAATGCCTTCCTCTCTGAGGAAGGATGAATGTAAAAATCTATAAAAGCTGTTAATAGAGAAACTATGTTTTAATTTTTGTGTGCTTGAATGTTTTTATACTGTTTTCTGTTAGTTGGCATTATTGCTAAATGCTAAATTACATGATAAAATGTTACTGAAAACAGTGTATTCTTCAGAGAATAATAATGGAAAACCTAAGAGTCTTATCAAATTCCACAGGACGTTCTCTCTGAGTTGGGATGCTGCATTTAGTTTGTGGTGAGCTGAAGCTATAGAGAATGTTTTTATCTGACATAATTTACTGGTTTATTCTGAGTTGATGAACCAGCAGCACCTTTGACAGATGCTTCCTTTATTCCAAGAATTATTCTCTCTTCTGCCACCTTTTTGAGCTGTAGTTTACTTTCAGGTAATTAAATATAAATCTATATATTCATAAATAAATACATAGATGCAGAAGGCTCTACAGTTCATACTTTTTGTAATGTGTTATAGAGTTGTTTTGTTGAAATCTGTTCTTCATGAGGGAATGAACAATACATATGTTTCTAGACTTGTGAATTACATAGGAATTGTTTGAGTCTGTCCTTCATATTTTCTTTTCATTCTTGACAGAGTGAAAAAGATGCACATAATAGGTAATGCAGTGTATTAACCTGTTCAGCTTGTAACAGCTATAGGGAGGGGGAATTTTGTCTACTAGACTTTGGATAAATGGATGTTTGTGTCATGGCTTTTCACTGGTCTTGAAAGATCCTCATAAATCCTTACAGAGGTTGTATCATAATTATTGTTCAAGCTGTAGAAGGAGCTATATCTATTCCAGTATTCATGACACTTGGTAAATTCTCTGTTTCTTCTTCTGTGAAGAGAATGAATTATTTGTTTTACTTAAATCTCACTTTCATAAGAATCCACAGACTGTACCTGTGTCTTCAGTGGGCTATGCTGGTTTTCTGCTGGAGGAAAATGTCATATCACATAATCAGCATCATGCAGGCATGTAATTAATGTTACAGGCACAGCTTGGAGAATAGAGACAAAAACCATTCTGGAATGCCAAAATTGCAGGTTTTTCTAATAACTCTATCTCTACCTTTCCTTTAGTGCATTCTCTTGTTCCCAATGGAAAGAGGGGCAAAAACTATCGAGCACTGCAGTTTAGTCTTTGTCAAGACCTACACTTGTAATAATAATAAAAAAAGCTTCTGTAAAGGAAAGGCATTTAAATTTACAAACAGTTCCTGGGTTCAAGTAATTCCTTTATTAAATAGAAAACAATAAGCTGGCTTAATGTGAACTGTGACTAGAATTTCAATAGCGCTGAACCTTGTGAGATGCTTTTTTATGATGTGTGTCTAGTAGTGCTAAATATGCATTTTAACTATCAGTCTTTTGGGTCTACCTTTTTCCTCACTTTCTTCCAGCAGTCAGAATGCACACAAAATAACATTGCTTGAAGCTCTGAGGCAGTATAACCACATTCCCCATGTGTTGGGTGTACTTGGCACAAATTCAGGTAAGTTATAAACTTACATTGGTGCCCAGGAAGATAATCCACAGAGAGTAAAGCTGCTGTGCCAAAGGAGGGTTAAATGACTTTACAAAGGCCACACGATGATGTTGGCAGAGCTGGGATTGTTGTGTCTCGTCTTTTATCTTAAATGATAAGAGATTTATCTTTTTTAAATCTCTAGTTAATAAGCTTTTTCTGATCAGTTTTTGAGAACCTCTTTTGGCCCTGGGGCATACGTTGTAAAATTTTGTTTCCATAGCTTCTGCAATTTTTATTTCCCAAAATCATGGCAAAAATTTTTCAAGGTCTTCAATTGTAAAACTTGTGTATTTCCAAGTCTTCCCTCGTTTAGGTTTTAGAACCCTTCCAAGCTCTTTTCAGGCTGTGCTAGCAGTATTTCCTGTACTGCGTTATACATACCATGGAGTAAGAAAATCTGTTGCTTTCAAATGTAGGCATTTCTGTATGTGTTTTCCAGCCTGAGAGGCGCAGCATGGCATTTGCGGTCACTGATGCTCCATCTACTGAATTTAATGTCCTTTTGAAAGCCTAATACCTGAAAGATAGGACAATCTGATAGTTAAGCACCTGAAAAGTTAATTTTCAGATGCTATAAAAATAATTCCAGGAAAAATTTGTTTTCAGAGGGGCTACGTCAGAATAGTTCAGAGTACTTAGTGCATATTGATCTAGGCGAGACTGTAGGTGAGTACACTGAAGAGCTGTGAGTACAGTGAAGTGCTTTTTTTCTCCTTTCTTCCTCTGTTTCATGTCAGTGTAGTTCTGCTAGGGAGTGAGACTTCTGTCTTTCAAGGCCTTATGACTGATCAAACGAAAGCTTCATTGAACTAAATAGTTCACTTGGTGAAGAGAGGCAACTGCTAACCTACAAAAGCATGTAGGATAAAACCACAGAGCAGTAAAGGCAGGATGAGCATCACAGCCACAAACCATATTTCTTACAGGCTTTGAATACGTTCTCCGAAGTTATGTAGGATTACGTTTCATTTGACTATACTGGGTATGGGAATAATGTCTAATTTAAATATGATGCAAATATAGAATGTTTAAATAGCCTGTAGAGTATTCAGTTTTCAGTAGGATAGAGCCAAAAGACATTTGCTATTGATCTATTTTTTTATGCTTTCAAATCGTACTGAATTGGCTTCTGCTAAAAAGTAGACAGAACTTTAATAAATTGCTTAGGTCTAGGCATGCATTTCTAAACCTCAGAGAGGGGCAAGTGTTCCAAAGGTGTTGGTTTGCAAACAAACTGTATTAGATCTCTGTGACAAGTTAAAGTGGGTTTGCAGTGTCAGAGGCAGAAGAACCCGATTTTGCAGCAATTGGCACTGTCACATCTGCGTCAGGTGCTCTGGCTGAGTTGGGCATGCTGCCTTTATCAGCCAGGCTGCAACAAGAGAAATCTACAAGTCAGTGTAGGAATGACAGACGGGAGAGAAATCAATTGATTGCAGGATTATTTTTTGCAGGAAATATTAATGAATTTCAATTTAATTGACTGGTTTTGGTGTTTCAGGGAATTTGCATGATGAGCTGTTTCTGCAAAAGAAGGAATCTTATTTATGGACTTAAATTGGACGGTGTATCTTTTAACCCAAGTTAAAATATAACTTTTCTTGCTTGCTATCACTCATACTTGGTTTTTCTTTTTTTTAAACAGGAGAGTTGTACCATGAACAATGCTGGATATCACCACTGGAAATTGCTACTTGCTTTACTGGTAAAGCTTTCAACTCTGATATTAAGTATCTCCAACATCCCGAGGTCTGTGGAGAAGTTTTCTTTAAGCTGTCCTAATTTACAGTAGGGACACAATTACAATGGGTTCACATCTTTTAAAATTTACTGGTAAATAATGCCATGAGAACTGGTTTTGAATGCTTAATATTTGAGAATCTAGGGGTTTTTTTCTGGTAGGTATATTGCTATCTGTAAAATTATGTCCCATCCATTCTTAAATCTTGCTTATGGAACAATGAGATAAGTAGGTTAAAATGAAATCTCTTCACTTTTGTGAACTGACACATTTTCTTCCAGTTCAATTTTCTATTGAAATATATCTTTCCAAGATGCCCTTTGCCTTATAAGAATTGTAGATTATGCACTTCATGTCTCTGCTGTATTTTAATGAAGGAGAGGCACATTTCAAATGAAATACCTGTCAAAAAATATGGGCACGTACAATATCTAAACTACAATTTTCATGAAGCAAATAAGTGGGACAATATTTGAAGCTGTGTTGATCAATAGGTACATATTATTTCACTGTAATTTGAAATTGCACTATCTCTTTTATAATTGCCATGAGTAATTGTGTCACTTTCTTATGGCATTACATGAGTTTAAAGCAAATATTGTGCCTGTATTTCCAGTGAGATGTATATATTTTAGCTATTAGATCAATAGCACTTTCTTTGCATGGGTTTAGTATGAAAGCTACAGATTAAATTACAGCTATTTCTAACAGTGATATTATATGTGAAAGCCATTTTCAACCTTTGTAGCCAAGAGTTCTGTTAAATGATTTTCCCCTACACCCCCTCAAATGTTCCTGATTTTCAAGTACTCCACTGATTGTTCATTCAAAATTATTTCTGTCTCCTTTTCATCTGTGGTGTCTCATTAAAAACTGGGACCTGAGCAGGATATAAAAGTTTCAAACACGTTTAAAAATACTTAAATATACCACTTTCTGAGTCTTTATTCTTTCGGTTCAAAAGGTATCCCTAATTGTGGTGTTTTTTTCTAGGTTTTTTTTTCCCACCTTTTGCATTTCAGTTATTCCCTCTACACGCTAAACCCCTGAGCAGTGCCCTCATATTGCTATTACAGGTTCTCCCATGCTGGTATTGTATATGATCCCATGGTGCAATATGATATGAATAATGATCAATCAAGAAATGATTTTTTGTTATTAAAATAACCTTTTGCAAGTTACCTTTGTCGTCCTTTCACATATGAGATGAGTATTAAAGGCAAGCTGGACCTACATTAATTGCTGCCAATTCTTCAGTGGGAATAGAAAAAGTGCACTTCTAAATATTGTTTTTAATGAGTTCAGATAGAAGTGCAAAATCTTGAATGAACTTACAGAGAGATGCCATTTGGTTCTGTAAAAAAAGTGAAGCTTTCCAAGAAGGCATGACAAGTTATAGTTTTGAATCCTTCTAGCTGATGAGCTTCCTGGGAGTTGGTGCCTCTGGAAGTTCTGCGTGGAGAAAGAGAGCCTGCATTATCACCCCCTCAGGACAGTGCCATCTTAAAGGTAGAATTCAGCTTACATAAATAAACATAAGCTGTTCATTGTTACTATGTTTGTTATTCATTCCCTTAGGAAGCTACTCTCAAAAACATTTTAGTTGTGTATTTTTCCAATTAATTTAACTTTCTGATTAACATGAACTTTCTCTATGTTGAAGTTCAGTGACATAGCATATATTTGGTGTATAATATCTTCGTAGCTGTCCAATATCTTCTTTAATGACATTGGCAGTGGGATTGAGTGCACCCTCAGCAAGTTTGCTGATGATACCAAGCTGGGTGGTGAGGTTAATGTGCCAGAGGGAAGGGATGCCATCCAGAGGGACCTGGACAAGCTGGAGAAGTGGGCCCAGGTGAACCTCATGAGGTTCAACAAGGCCAAGTGGAGGGCCCTGCACCTGGGTAGGGGTGATCCACATTACCGATACAGGCCAGGAGATGATGTGCTGGAAAGCAGCCCTGAGGAAAAGGACTTGGGGGCGCGGATGGAGAAGCTGGACATGAGCCACCAATGTGCATCTGCAGCCCAGAAGGCCAACCACATCCTGGGCTGCATCACAAGAAGTGTGGCCAGAAGATCAAGGGAGGTGATTGTGCCTCTGTGCTCTGCTCTGATGAGACCTCACCTGGTGCACTGCGTCCAGCTTTGGAGTCCCCAGCACAAAAAGGACATTGAAGAGCTGGAGCAGGTCCAGAGGAGGCCACAAAGATGATCCAAGGGCTGGAGCACCTCTGCTACAAACACAGGCTGAGAGAGCTGGGGTTGTTCAGCTTGGAGAAGAGAAGGCTCTGAGGGGACCTTATAGCAGCCTTCCAATACCTGAAAGGTGCCTATAAGAAATGTGGGGAAGAGCTGTTCACTAGGGCATGTAGTGATAGGATGAGGGGTACTGGTTTTAAGTAAGAAAAGGGTAGGTTTAGGTTGGATATTAGGAAAAAGCTGTTCACTGGAACAGGTTGCCCAGAGTGGAGGCCCCATCCCTGGAGATATTCAAGGTTGGGCTTGATGGGGCTCTGAGCAACCTGATCTGGTAACAGTGTCCCTGCTGACTGCAGGGGTTGGACTGGATGATCTTTAAAGGTCCCTTCCAACCCGATACACTCTGTGATTCTATGTTTGCTTCCCAATCTATTGACCAATAGCACGAGATAATACTGAGTATATGTAGACATAATCATATTTATGTGCTCAACTCCTCTCCTGTCCTTCAGTCTAGAAAACCACTTCTTTGTCCTAACTGGGCTCACTGTTTTGTGTGTTCTAAAATGTTGCCTGTGGGATGCCTGAACATGGTAACCATTCTGTGTTTGGATGAAAGCGATAGGGAGCAGGGAATACCAACTACCTATCAGTTGTATCATGGTTTTATTTATATACTTAGCAGAGAGAGATTCTGTCTTCATTTTGCTAACTTTCAGTGTAACTTACATCACTACAAGTAGTATAGTAAAAAAAACCTTTAAAAATACGGATACTGAGGTACTCATGTGGATTTGAAGCTGTGTGAACTGATACGCCATGACAGACACAAAAAATATAGAGAATTGTAGAAATGTGCCTGTCTTGCCATGTAGAGCAATAGAAGAACAGCCTCCACACCACCAATTACACAGAAACTCACTTAACAGGACTACCTGTGCTACTTTACATAACTGTTAAAGAACATGGCACATGTTCAGAAGTGTAACTGGCACAAATCTGTGGTGAGATTTGCTTAGGAAGTAATGGCGAACAAGAAATTATTATTACACACAAATTGTCTTTAAACAGAAGAACTTACAGGGTGGGGAGAAAACCAAGCAATGATTAAACTGTTTCCTGAATGATGAATAAATCTCTATGCCTGTGGTGTTTTTACAGCACTTGAGAAGGGTGCTTTTTGGAAGACCTAATTATGTTTCTGAAATGCTGCTATTTCATTTTGGTATTGTTGTGTTACAAAAGAAAATGTCCATTTTTGTTTGTCTCTTTAGTGTATGTCCAAGTGTGTGTAAGACAATACTGGAATGTGCCCAAGGACATTTTTATTTGAAATGCATTTTTATTTGCATCCTATCAATGCAATCTTGCTAAGATTTTCAGTGGAGCTACCTCTTCTTCACCTGCTTTTTAATGAGGTGTTAATGATGTCTAAACACAATCACCCTCCTCAAATTCCCTTTGGTTTCCAGTGTATCACCAACCACAGCTGTTGCACAGAGCATAAACTTCAGCTTTAGAGACCTGGTTAGCTGCTTGTTGTGCCAAGGGTGCATTTGGGGTGGTGAGGCTGGGTGGTGGCACCAAAGTTGTGTGCAAGTGACTGGGGGCTTCCAAGGGCAAGTTCCTCCTTCCCCAGTTCCCAAAGGTAGTGGGGGGTTTTGAAGACCAAAACTTGAAGAGGTAGTTTCAATTTAAGAAGAAATCTGTAGGAGAAGGTGCCCTCAAGGTGAGCAGGTTGTAGGGGATAGGAAGGAAGGTGGTTGTGATAGAAGTGTAGTGTGTGGATGTGTGTGCCATTTTGTTTATATATACACACACAAAATGAAATATATTGTGTGTGTTTATATGTGTAAAAACCTGTGTCTGGCTAGGCAGAAGCTGACAGATCCTGATATATTGGTTTTGGAGCGGATGTGCCCCAGTGTGTGATACCTGACTGGAAGAGCTGCTGTTGCCACCGTGTGAGACGCCTGCTGCTTGTTGTGCCTACCGCTGGCTTTCAGTTGTGCTGGGACTCCGTTCAAAGTTGCATATTTGCATATGCAGTGGGTTGTATGTTGGCTGAGGAAAACTATTTGTAGGACTGAAGGGGCTGTAGATGTTTTAGTTCTTCTTTACTGTCCCTACAGTCCCACATTTTCATCCCTTATTTTCTGACTTGCTGCTCCTTAATTAGGACAGCATGCTTGAGTGATGTCTTTGTTTGTGATGTGAAATCTCTGTGAGATCCCTGTTAAGAAGAGGAGGCAACTTTTCTATGTCTGTGCACTAGAAAAACTTTACACTTAGCTGTGTCTGAACGCAACTGGATTCATACCTGCCTAACTTGTATATAGCTTTGTGCTTGTTCCTAGGACAGCTCTGAGCTTGCTGTGTGTATGTGAAAATAAATACCCAGAGCAGCTGAATGCCCTGTGTTCATGCTCTGGCTACTGTTTGGAGTCAGGACTAAGTCAAGCTTTCAGTTGCCATAGGACTTATCCAGGGGCGGTGGGGGTACCTGCAGTTGATAAGCCCTTAAACACTGAATGCACTGAGGTCTTTGTGAAACCCTCTTTTTCAAAATTGAGTGGGAATAAGGACCTTGATGCTGATAACCATCAGATAGACAGAGAAAAAGAACAACCCTGGACTGTTTCCAAGTTCAAAGGAAATAGAAATACTTATCTAATAAAAACAATTGAGCAGGAGAAAAAAATATGTGCCAGGAGGGCTTTACATAAATGCTTGGTGTGTTGTTAGTGGAAAACTAGAGATATATGCATCTCCTGGGGAAATTTGTAATAAGCAGTTAAACTGAATCAATAGACAATTAATGTAAACAAAAGCTAGAGAAAATCTCAGGAAAAACCTTAGGTAAATCAGGGCCCAGTAAGCCTCCAAAGGCAAAAGAACAGTGAACAAGGGACAGTGGTAACTCGATCTCCAAGAATGTTATGGTGGCATCATCAGTAAAAGACTAATTTCAGTGTCAAAAAATGCAGCTCCCACCTCGTGAGACTGAAGAAAAGGAATTTATGCTGCAGCATCTTGAGGCGGACTGAAGCTGGGTAACACCCTACTGCTTGTCCTCCCATTTGCAGCAGCTGCTTTTCAGTATCCCTTTGAAGAAGCTCCATCCTCACAAGGGCTGGTGTTTGCTACTAAGTCTAGTAAAGTGAAATTCACAGTAACAGACTTTTGAGTAGCAGAAGGTTCAGGTTCTTAGGAATGTTCTCCCCAGCCCACCTGTGTCTATTAAAAAAAAAGTGTACACCTGTTGAGTTTTATTTTCCCATTTCAGCCTCGGATGCGTGTAGGGTTTTTCACATGGGAGTCTTGGGCTCTGGAGAACACACGTTGCATTCCCCAGGTCAGGACTCCTGGCCAGGACTTCTAAAAAATGTGTGGAAGCCACTTACCTGTTTACTGAAGTTCCTGCCTTTGTACTTGTACTGAGAACGTGTTCCTTAATACTATTTTACACTGTCTGCTTACCTTTATTTATGATACCTCCAAGGGCCAATGCTTGCAGCAGTTTTACAGTTTGTATAAAGTGAAACTCTGACGAGAAAAGCCTCTGGTGTAAGTACTGTAAGCACTATGTATAGGCACTGGTTTCCTGATCCACTGAACATCTCAGATATTTGGAAGTAGATGCTTTTCTGTATGATGAATTGCGTTTTTTTCATTGTTACTGTTGCATGTTGCACGTATGTTGTGTATAGTGTCAGATTTCTTTATTTCTAGGAAATGGAACAGTTGCTAATCCTGTAATAATTAAAAAGTGGAGTTTTTAGTCATCAGCACAAAGGTGAACAATGTCCATTTCTTGAGAAAAAGTAATGTGGCCCAGTGTCTTGCCACTTATTTCAGTAATGTGTTTGTAGTGTTGTGAAGTCCATATTGGTTTTTTTGTTTCTTTCCCTTGTTGTGATATTTGCACTGGTGATACCTGTTTGGCATGTCATTTTTTGTGGCTTGTGAGTTATTTACATGCTCCTTAAAGGATTCGTCTTTCACAGGAAGCTTCATAACAAAGGCCAGCTCCTGTTATGTCATTGCTGTTAGCCCAAATCAATGAAAGAGATTGTATTTGGAGTTTTTCTTTGTATTAGTGGGGAAGGAGCACCGAGTATGCAAAAAACTTTAATCAACTTAGCAACGTGTTGTAAGCTGGCCTGTAACCATGTAGTATGTATGCTTTGGTCTTGAGATGCATGAACTCTTGTATATGTTGTACTTATTACTTTGTACTACTACATTAATACATAAGTCAAATCTTGTAATTGTGCCTGGTGGTTTTGGTCTTCAGTTTAGTAAGTAACACTTAACAAGATCTGAAGATAAGCTAAGAGGAGTTAAAGTCAGACTAGAAATACATATGTATTTTGGGCAATAAAGGCTATGACTCCCTTGTGAAAGGATTCGTCCATCTTTCAAAATGTTGACTTATGTTAGGCTGCTCTGTCATGTTTGTTATGAAGATTTATTGATAGTTTTCACCACTCCACTTTCCAGAGAGTCAAGTGTTTGTACAGAACCAGTCTGAAAAGAAATCTTCCTTCACTTGATGACAAGAGGCTGAGGTGGTGGTTGGCTGCACAGGGGCATTCAGTCATGTTTGCAGCACAAGTTGTGCAAGCATGCACTTGGTCACCTTCTCGTGCATGCTGGACAGAAATTCTTCTGCACTGAATGCTGCTCCCACTGGTCCCAGCTGAGCAAAGGAGGATGGAAAGAAGTTCATAGTGCCATCCTGCTCTTGGCTTCTTCTAAAGCTTCTGCTCAGACTGTGAATGCTGAGATGGGCTTGATGGAGGTAGAGGAATGGCTTCAGCCTGTGTAAATATGTGTTATAGAAACACGTTGCTGCAGGTATAACAGTAGTGTAAGCTGTATGTATTGTAAAAGGTAAGCAGTAATGCAGTGAATTTCTGTGCGGTTTTACAGTAAAGCAAGTTTTGTGAAAGGACCAGATAGAATGTTTACAGAATAACGTGTCGGGGAGAAAAGTAGCTTGGCTAACTTACATATGATCTTAGTCAACTATTAATACCTGTGCTAGATGAGCATGTTTTAAATGTAAACATTTCTTTCTTCACTTCCCTAAACAGTTAACCATAGCGATCTTCTCTTCTCCCTGCCCCCTCTTCTGGGCTCTGGTCACTCTGCATGAGGAATAAATTGAAGCTGTGATGAATACAAGTCATGAAATGATAAGGGAGTGACAGGAGGTAGTAAACTGAGCAGCAGCAATTGTGCCAATCAGAAAGTCCTAGCTCTGTAATTTAGAGATGCAATTGAAGACATGGTGATAAATATGAGAGGAAAGCTAACAATAGTCCAACCAAAACCTTACCATTTTTTCACATGAGCGTACTCCAGTGCACAGGCTGAATAAAATGAGTTTGTTCTGGACATTTATTAATTTGAAAACACTCCTAGATTACCTGGATGTAGGATGAGAAAATACTTACAAGCAAAGCTGTGTATTTTGCAAGTGATATGATTGACTCTGAACAGTGAGCAACTGTGTAAAAAATTACAGTATCCAGAGGCTCACGGAGAAAATTCTGTATAAGGAAAAATAGGCAACAAATCTGTTGCATGTAATTTTTCCAGCTTCTCTACCTTTCAGCTGTGGTAGGTGGGCTCCTGGCATCTGAACTGCTTCTAAGGAGCATGCTAAGGGTAAAGGGAACTGAGCTAATTCCCTAGACAGGGATATTTACATTGCATCTGGAATCACAGAATGTGTCCAGGCCGTTTTGAATGGCTGCAGAGAAGGAGACTCCA
>NW_010185984.1:0-10203 GCF_000695765.1 Mesitornis unicolor
CAAGCCTGTAGCGTCCATGGGGTTATTGCAATCAAAAAGGGTTGTACCCATCCCTGCAGCTCCCACCACGCCGTCGGGTCCTGGCAGCGGATGGAGCCCAAGTTCGCATCCCTCCTCCCCAGCGGGAATGGATGCACCCACCCCAGCTGCATTACTCACCCCTTCCGGCTCCTTTTTTCCTCCCTTATAATAGCAGAGAGCTTTTTAAAAATATCCACGCTTCCTTCTAAAGCAGGCAGCCTTGGAAACAAAGGGGGCAGCGATGGCTCACGCAGATCCATGCCAACACCGGGAGTACGTAACGTGGTGCTGAACAGATTCATCTTCATTTTCCTCGTCAAGGACGCGCCGCACCGCACGGCAGAACAGGGATCTCTGCGCAGCGTTTACGGCGATATCATTTCTCATTTACAGCAAACACGGCGCCCTGTCAATGCCGCCAGGGTGAAAAATGGGTCATCAATTACTGTTATACAGGGAATCGTTTACTGGGGGGGAGAATGAAGCCGTGCATCAGGGTTTATATCAAAGGAGCTGGTCCCTGTGTGAGAAGTGCTGTTGGTCCCAGTGCTCCCAGTGCAGCAGCCACTGGGGTGCTGGAGCTGTGGGATGAGTGGGGTTTGTACCCCGTGCTGTGCCTTTGTCAATGCCCCGGTGATGGCACCCTGGCCTCACAGCAGAATATGATAAATATTACAGTATAGAACAATTAATATGTAATGATGATGATGATGATGATGATGATAATGATGATGATGATGATGATAATGATAATGATGATGATAATAATAATAATGATGATTATAATAATAATAGTAGTAGTGGTTGTCTATGATATGGTATATGATATGATATGATATGATATATGATATGATATGATATGATATGATATGATATGATATAACCTAACATAACCTAATGTAACATAACATAACATATAATAAATAATATAATAATTATAATAACAACAAGAATAATAACAATAACAATAACAATAATAATAAGATCTATTGTTGTTGTTGTTGTTATTATGATGACGATGAAGAATATTATCTATTCTGTACAGCAGAACACATAACTTTATTCCAGAGCTACAGACGCAGCCTTCGGGCAGCCCTGGGTGCAATCCCAGCTGTACAACGTAGATCTCCTGGAGGCGGTGGGGTCACTTTGCCTGCAGGAAGGTGCTGCTGAGGACGGCTCTGTGGCCACCACGACTCGTGTAATTCGCTCTTTGTACCAGAGGTTGGCACCCAAAAGGGATGGAAACTCGCCCGAAGTTTGAGAAAAGACTTTGCAATCCAATTAACAAGAAGTCAGGTCTGAATGTACCCAGCAGCAAACACCCCGGCAGCGGCTGGCAGTAACACAGCATCTTCTGCAGCCGACGCTGCAAACAGCGTTATTAAACAGCGCTTCTCATCCCTAAAGAAAAGAAGTAATCCCTAAAGACCCGACAAATGAATCTGTAGCTTTTTATCACACGCACACACACATCCTTCAGCGCAGCGGAGGCAGCAGCCCTCGAAAGCCGTGCTCTCGCTCAGCAGCAAACCCGACTCAAACCGAACCCTTCAAAGGATTCGGGGAACAGAGAGCGACCGAACAACCACAGCGGGGTTTTCTGAAGTCCCACAAGTCCATTAGGACCCTGGGGATGGCACACGCTGGGTCTCGGTGCTCAGGGCCACCAGTGTCACCTCCTCCTCGCTTTCGGGAGCGGTTTGACCTCACGTGTGTATTATTCAGGAGGGAAAAACACATCTGCCGTGCATTAACGCTTGCCTGGGAACAAAGTTATTTTAGGCGTTGCCAAGCACTTCTCACGTTAATTCATGCACATTTATAAGTGCAGCACATTCATGTATTTAAGAGAACTGGGGCTGAACTGCAATCCTGCTTGCCAGGGAGCTGCCTCGCCAAGCTGCGGCTCCCCCAGTGCAAAGGGGTACAGCACGCACCCCTCACAGCGAGACCTGGCTCTCCATGCTCAGCTCCCTGTCCCTAAATTAAGTGCTCTGGGATGCTCCATGGCCATGTACCACAGGGATGGGCTGCAGGGATGCTCCATGGCCATGTACCACAGGGATGGGCTGCAGGGATGCTCCATGGCCACGCACCACAGGGATGCACTGCAGGGATGCTCCATGGCCATGTACCACAGGGATGCATCACAGAGATGCTCCATGGCCATGGACCACAGGGATGCATCACAGGGATGCTCCATGGCCATGCACCACAGGGATGCACTGCAGGGATGCTCCATGGCCACGCACCACAGGGATGCATCACAGGGATGCTCCATGGCCATGGACCACAGAGATGGGCTGCAGGGATGCTCCATGGTGATGCACCACAGCAATGCCCCATGGCAACACCCCACAGGGATGCCCCGAAACCAGCTCCTCTCCCAAACACAGTGCAGCAGGATCCACCAGGACGCAATTCACAGCCCTGCACTGGTCCCATCCCATCAGCCACACATCCCCAAGCCATCAGCGCCATGGTAGGTCCAGGGAAGGAGCCAGCATGATTCCAGCTGCTTGGGGTTGGCTTTCCCCTGCACTCAGAGGAAGAAGCCAAGCCCACTCACCCAAAACGTGTGAGGTGTGAGCGCCGGGAGCGCTGCTCCTGCAGTGAGCACTGACTCATGGGGGCCTGAGGAAGCCCACGCTGAGTGTAACACCTTGAGGTGCTTCACAGCACCCGTGACCCCACAGCTCCTACTGAAATGCCCAAAAGTGTACAGTTATGGCAGAAAATCAATGCAACCAGTGATGGATGCTCATGGCAGCGTGGCATGGCCATCAGTGCCAGGGTCTCTGCTCTGCCCAGCCAGGAGGGGACAACCACAGGGACACAGCAGAGCACGGCATGGCACAAGCTCACCCCCCAAAAACCCCATCCCCAGTAAAGCTGCCAGCCCTTCCCCAGGCTGGCGCTGCTGGGGGGTGCGTGGGCTGGCGGGTGCTGGGGGCTGCGTGGGCTGGCGGGCGCCGCTGCCAAAACCCTCGCCGCGCTCTAAAAATTGATGCTGCGAGTAGCAACAATCCCCCAGCGCTTCCGCAAACGGGGCGACGCCGAAAGCCGGGAGCCCACGGGGGCTTTGCGGTGGGGGTGTAGGAGGGCGAGCATCCTCCTGGAGAAACGGCCGCATCCCTGCGGCTCCCGAGAGCCAAATGTGCTTACACTGGGGGAAAGAAGGAAATGAAATTAAAGCCTGGCCATCTGCACGCAGCGGGAAGGGGTCCCTGTGCACCCAGGGAAGGGACCAGATGGATTTTTGCAGCTCCCAGGGCACCAAATCCCTGCTGCGCGATGGGTGCTCGCTCAGAGACCGGCCCCAGACAGGGTGATTGGCTTTGGGGTGAGAATAACATTAACAGGGGGTTGTTTCAAGGTTGAGAGCGAAGGGCACAGCGGTGCTGATGCCAACGGCTCTCCCTGGTGTGAACGGTCCTGGGAGCTGAGGTTGGTCCAGCTTCGTTAGCGCTAACGAGGAGCAGCAGCAGCAGCACTGGGACAGGACTCCGCTGCTGCTCCTCTGCCACCCCCGGCACCCATCCTGTCACAAACACCATCACTTCGCTGATAACCGCGCTAACACCATCAAACGGGGCTCTCGTCGGACCGGGCGCTCGCCGGTGGGAGCGGATGCGGCCGCGCGGTTGCCGTGGCGACGCTGGAAAAGCCAAAATCTCCATTTCCCTGGGCCCAGGAGCATCGCGGCTCGGCCGGGAGGAGGGAAACTTCCTCGGACACGGGCGGAAAGGACGAGGGCTGGCGAGGTCCGGGTTCAACGGGGGTGGACAGCTTCACCCCATCAGGTCTGGTTGCGTTGCTGGGCACGGCTCCCTGCCCCTCCCCTCCTTTCAACACATTAAATATTTAAAAAAAACCCACAAAATGCAATAAAAGGAAACCTGTCCACATGTTCACAGCAGGACCGGTTGCATCCTCAGAGGTGCAGCCTCCAGAAGACCCTTCCTGTCTGCAGGCAGCACTGACTCCAGACCCACAGCACAAACACCCCCAGGCTGAGGCATCACTGAGACCCCCTCCCGGACCCTCTTTGGGCTTCTCCTCGCCCTGGGACAGCCACGGACGGGGCCATGGGCATCACCGGTTAAAGCTGAAGGAGCACAAGCTCCCAATGAATATCAGTTATGATCAGGGAGAGATAGATCTTCCGGCACAGGCATAAAGATGAAATATTTGCTGTTGCTTTCGAGAGGTTCTGCAATCCCTCAAGGCAACGGCTCGGTGCTCGGCCAGGATTAAAAATGCTGCTTGTCCCTGGTAGAGAAACAACCCCGGGTGAGTTGCACGGCTCTGATGGAGACCCCTCAATGGGGCAGCTCCATCGCTCTGGGATGGGGCCGAGAGCCCCCATCTGGGACAGGGATGTCCCCATGGTGCCACCAACGCTGTCCCATGCAGGAAGCTCACAGCTAATAATTAATCAGCGGTAACAAAACGAGTCAGCAGTGAGGTCTCGGGGGCACACGAGGGCAGGGATGTCCCTAAACGTCCCCATCAGGGGGGCAGTGGGACACAGAGACCCCCAAAACCCCCCTGACCCAGCCACGTCCCCTGAGCTTTCACAGAAAACCCCGATTCTGCGCAGCGGAATTCAACATTTTATCGCAAATAGAAGATGAAAGTGAAATTAAGCCAAACGCATTCCATTAAATATTCAAGCCATTTAGACTTATTCCAGACCCGTTTAAATGTTTTATCGGCCATAAAATGCTCCGGCACCGCCAGCGGCCCCAGCTGATGCTCCAGCGCCCAAAACTGGTCCCAAAATTAGCCCCAAAATCCCAGGCCCTATTTCTTGCCTGGTATCACAGGGGCAGACGCGGTGCCCGCAGCCTTCCCCCAGCACTGACCTCCTCCTCACCCCGCTCCTTTGCGGGAGCCCCCAAAGACTCGGGGTTTAAATTAGCTAATTGCTAATTAGCCCTGCTAATTTCACAAGGTGGAGAGCGGCGCTTCCCTTCCCAGAGCTGGGTAACCCCGCAGGGACGCTGCTGTGGGAATAACGGGGGTGAGATAAAGGCACGGGTGGGCTATGGGAGCGCAGGCGCCATCGGTGCCGTCCTCATGCCATGGATGGGTGACACTGCCAGTGACGCCACCCGCATCCGTGGGTACCACTTCCCAACCCATCCCTGTGCCACAGCACAATTTTATGGAAAATACATGAAAGAATTAGGAAATGAAGCTGTTCTGGTCAGGGGTGGGACGTGACCCCGTCCTCTAATGGGGTTTTGCGCTCTAACGAGGAGGGTACTTGGCTGAAGCGGATGCAAAGCCTCACACCCGCATTAAACACCCACCCTATTTTGGAGGGGTATTTTCCAGTCCCCGAGGGGATGGGAGAGCAGGGCAGACACCCTGCAAACTGCTTCAGAGTTTCCTTATCCAGGCTCTGGGGCTCATTTCCAGCAACCCAAACCCTTTCCTGCTTTGAAGCCACCCACCTCATTTCTTTTTGCCTTCCCTGAGGCAGAAACCGAGCCCGTTGTCCGCCGGGATTACCGCCAGCGCACGGGTTTCGCTGCAGACCGGGGAGGTTTGTTGTTTTCCCGAGCCAAGGAAACATGAATAAAATAGGAGCAGATGTGAGAAAGCGGGTGCAGGCCGCCACGGGCGCTGCTCGCAGCATCTCTTGGCAACTGAGCCCCTGCATGCAAATGACGGGCTGCAAAGCTGCGTCCCTCTGCAAGGGAGGAGCGCGGCCGCCGAAAGCAGAGCAGGGCTTGGGTTTTCAGGGAAAATGGGAATTTATGGCCCCGAGAGCCTGATCTGGGAGCGGGGAATAGGAACCAGCAGCAGCTGCGGCGATGCTGTTGTTCTAAGAGTCCGAATCGATATAAATCGATAAGATTGAGGTGTGTGCTGGGTAACAGAGGCTGCCCTCACTGTGCTGACCTGCCTCACCCGCTGCTGGGTTCAGGCAGCACCCGGTCCCTATGGCACCCAGTCCTTATGGCACCGATGCCGGCATCCATCTGCCCCCCAAAACCAGGCAGAAGGGGTGGAAAGCATTGCGGGAAAGCAAATTGAGCCCAGTTCTCCTTACTTAGAAATGCAAAAGTCTGAAAGCAGCCGCTGGCTTCTGTTAAGATCCATACAGCAATGGGAGAGGCAGAGCACGGGAACTGATGCGTTTCCATTCCTTCCTTCTGGCCTCAGTAGCTCCCCTCCCACTTTTTCCAGATTGATCCATCAGCAAATTCGACTGGATAATGCTCTGTGCCAGGCACGGAGAGAAAACCCGGCCCTTGGCTTGCACCAACCCCTGGAGGGTGGCAAAGGGTGCACCAAAGCATCACCCCCAGGGCAGGGACCCCCAGGGGCTCGGAGCATCCAGGGCATCCGCACCCCTGAGCACACAGAGACCCAGGATGAAGCACACAACAGCTGCAGGTCCTGGCAGGGTACAACCACCACAACCCCCTCCTGGGCACAGGGCTGCAAACCGCTGCACCCCAAAAAGCCCAGACGCCAAAGGAAATAGCCCCTGCACCCCGAGGCCAGCCTGGGATGCCCAAAGCGGTGCCGAAGCATCGGGGGCGGCTCCGTCCTCCTCCTCCTGCAGCTCCCGAATGTGCTCGGTGCCGGGGATGTTGGTTTGTGCCCGCTCGGAGGAGCCGCAGCCGCGCTCTGAACTCGAACGGCTTCATCCCCCTGATTAACCAGAAACCATCTCCCCCGCTAACGCGAGGAAACTCATTAGCACCTCTTCCCAGGGAGAGAAAGCTCATCTTTAATTAGGTTTTTTGGGTTTTCTTTTATGTTCTTCTCCTTTCAGGTCCAATTAGCACCAAGAACCCTTCCTTTGCCGACCCTGCGAAGCTCGGGACAGCGCGGGGGCTGTGAGTGTTGGGGAGGGGGCACCAGGGGGTTCTCATGGCCCTGTGGTTTCTCTGCTCACCAAGATGCTCCTCCTGTTAAATCGCTGTTACAGCGAGACAGAAGTGTCGGTGGCTTTAATTTCTGTCGAGGTTCCCAAAATTACAGCAAAATTGCCCTCAAATCCCAATAAATGAAGGCAGAAAAGCACCGTGACCTGCCCCAGGGACCTGTCCTGGGTCTGCAGCAGAGACCCAGCCCCACCACTGCCCCCCAGATCTGCCGAGACCCCACAGCCCTGAGGAAGAGGAGGAAAAGACCTCGTGCCATGGCTCAGCACATCCCTGGCCACACCAGGGCTCATGGGAGGGAATAATTAAGCCCCTCGTTATCCAGCAATAGAAATCACAAAGATGATGCCTGAGACCAGGATGCTGGAGGCAGAGGGGGGTTTGCCCTCCAGGAACCAGCCCAGTGACCCCCACAGAAGTTTCCCTCGCTCCCAAAGCCCCCGCAGGAGCAGGACCCTCACCCATGGCTCTGCCTCACCCCAGTGCCCCCCATAGCAGGAGGGGGCTCACCTCAGCAGCGCAAACCCCAGCATGGCCACAGGTGAATGGGGAGGGCTGGGGTGCTCCCCCAGGAAACCCCATTTCCAAGGGAAGGAAAGCTGTGGCTTCTGGAAGGAGGCAGCACCCCCAAAGCCAGAAGCCAACAGGTTCCATTTTGCTGTGTTTTTTTTTGATACTACAATGGTCTTTATTTCCCTGCTATCAGCGGTTCATTTTCCAAACACATTTAGCTCCACATCCTTCTTTGTTTAAGAGACGATGATAAACAAACAATGCAAGGGGAAACAGTGGGAGGGCAGAAACCTAGGGGGCCATTAGGAATTGCAACACCAGATTAATTTTAAATGGGTTTCTATTCATTCCTATTCGCTCCAGCCTACATAACCCACGAGCCACAGCTCTGTGTGTATATAAAGGTTTGGTATCTCCAAAAACGGAGCCCACTGGGACCAGTGGATGGGACTGGGAGAGGAGGTGGAGAGCGGCTGGGTTGGCGTGGGGGCTGCATCCCAATGCGGCTCCATCCCAATGCGGCCCCATCCCATCCCATCCCATCCCATCCCATGGTGCTCCCCAGACACCAACCGGCCCCAAAAGGAGCAGAAACAGCCCCCAAAAGCAGCATCAGGAGCCGGGCAGCTCCGTCCCCGGTTTCCCTGGCTGAGCAAGGTCGAGCGTGCACAGGAGCGCAGCTGCCACACGCCCTGGCCTTGGGGACGTCCCCGAGGTCCCCACGCCTCAGCCACCGCCATAAACCCCAAAGGAACAGCCCAAAATAACGCCCTGTGCCTGCTCAGCACCTCCTGCACCGGTCCCAAACCCAGCGACCGCCTTCCCCCACCACAACCGCCCGTGGGCACCAACAGCTCCGCTCGCCTCAGCCAGATAAAACGACGCCAAATTTGGGGATTACGGAGCAAAGGAGGGGACAGTTTTGTTACTAGACAGGCACAAATTAACACCAGGAGCCTCCAGCGTTACCAGCCCGGAGCTCTCTCAGCATCGGGATGCGAACGGCGACATGGGCTCAATTACACGCCGGCTGCAAACAGGATCATCTTAATGGGAACGGAAATGTACAACCAAAAAACGATTTCCATGGCCCCCCAAAATGACGAGTACCTTACAAAGGTGATAATAATGAGTGTTAGGGCATATGAATGATCTTCCCCGCTGCATAATTGGCCCATTTCAAACCAGCGTAGCTCTAGCAGCTCTATTAGAGAAGTGAATTAACCCTAATTTGATTGCTTCTCAGCGCTCTAATCAATAAGTCACAGGACTTTATGACAGCCCTCGGTATCAATCATAGCAGTCAGTAATAAAACGCTTTTCATTTTAAGAACACCCGAAATACCGTGGAATTACCTTTGGTACTCAGACACGGGCTCCGATTTGCCGGCTTCACCAAACCCCTTTGCAGGGCAGGACATCGCTTCCTCCCCAAAGGCTTTGCTGCTCCCTCAGCTCCCACAGCTCATTGAGTCCCCATCCACACCAATAGCGGGTCACAAGAGACACCCCATTCCCAGCAATTCCCCCCAAAAAAGGCAGATCTGAGATACTGCTTGGGGAGATGCAACACTGGTGCATGGCGTTGCCATCAGACCTTCACCTCATCCATCCATCGCCACCGCAGCACCGAAACGGAGCCGAAAACCATCGCGTGGTGAGGCCATGACAGCAGGGCCACCGGGTACGGCACTGGTTGGACACCCTGGGGGGGATGAGCCCAGGGTTTGGGGGGAAGCAGATGGTGGGGGCACTGGGGAGGGCCATGGACCCAGCCAGGGGGGCTGCTGGGCTGCCCTGGTAGCAAAAGCTGCCTCCACAGCTGCAGTAAGGTCCCTTTGATGCTACCCCTGGAAAGTTCAGTTTTGTTTTGTGTCAGTTTTGTTTTGGCTTTGTTTTTTTACAGGAAACAAACTCTTAAAAACAACGAAACCGACTGAGGGAAATATTTTCCCTCAGCAGCGTCCTTCCAGGAAACAGCCCAGGACCCAGAGCAGAGGATGCACCCTCCATCCCCATCCCCATCTCCATCCCCATCTCCATCTCCATCTCCATCTCCATCCCCATCCCCATCTCCATCCCCATCTCCATCCCCATCTCCATCTCCATCTCCATCCCCATCTCCATCTCCATCCCCATCCAAACTGGCAATGAAGGAGCCGCTGCGCTGCCGCTGGAGACTCAGCCCCGAGGTGCTGCAGGGTCAGGATGCGAAGGTTTGAGCCCTCAGAGCAGTGTTTTGTGCCTCCGAAGCCACCACTCCCCTGCCAGCACCCACTGCAGGGATGCAGGACCCCCAGCGCTTACCCTGAAGTCGATCCCGACCGTGGAGATGAAGCTGCCGGCGAGGAAAGCGCCGTCCTTGAACCGCACCAGCAGGCAGGTTTTGCCGACTCCCGAGTCGCCCACCAGCATCACCTGGGAGGGAGGGAGGGGGCGTTAATTTTGGGAAGGAAGCCCCACTGCAGCTGCACCCCGTCTCCATCCCAAAAGCCCCATCCTGGACCACGCACATCGCTGAGCGCTGAGCGAACTCGAGACACCTTCCCCTGACCAGGGCTTCACAGATCCTCCATGGGGGCACAGACACCCCTCAAAAACCAAGAGGAGCTGTGGAGGCTGTGATCTGGCGGTGGTGGAGCCTATGAAACACCCCACACCCTCCATGGGGACACCTCACGGGGGTCTCTGAGCACCAACACCAGTCCCAGGGGTACTCTCTGCAAGCAAACTCCTTCATTTGGACCCCTGCAGCCTC
>NW_010185984.1:10276-11523 GCF_000695765.1 Mesitornis unicolor
CTGACAGGGCAGGCACCCACCCTGACATAAAGAAACACGGCAGAGCTGAAGCTCCCAAACGCAGCTCCCCAAAGCCTGGGCTCAAACCACAGCCCCCTGGAGCCCTCCTACCCCCAGGGCTGCTGACTTTGCACCCCCCGGCAGGACATGGAGAAACCCCAGACCATGCAACCGAGTTGCACCCACGCCGCTCGGCTGACATGGCAGGGATCCCTCTCCCGAAGGCGCTGCCATCGGCCCGTGACCAAATTTAAACGGTTTTAAGGCTGGCACTGCCCCAGGTCACACTGAACCCACACAGGAGTCACCAGGAGCAGCAAATGCCACCACCACCACCCCGCAGCTCAGCCACTCGAGAGCCCCGGGCTCAGCAGGACCTTGTTTTGGGGCAGGGGGGCACCCAGGACCCAGCTGCAGTGCCCCATCACCTATGGTGCAGAGCCGCACACCAGGTCCCCATGGGAGCTCCATGCACTGAGCAGTGGCACAACAGGCTGGGGAGCCAGCCAAGAGAAAAAAACCCTCATTTTTAGTACAAAAGAGTAGTATCGATTTTTTTTTTTAACTTTCCAGACCTCTGTTCTGGAGCAGGGTGACCTTTACAGGCAGCTTTTCTCTGCCCAACACGGCTGAAGCCTCAGCCAGGGCACGCAGCAGCACCAGGGCCAGGCTCATGGTGAGGGTCGGTCCAGTGCCCGGGGCTCACGTTTGGCTCTGGCAGAGCTCAGGAGCCTCCAGAGAGGAGTGAGGGACAGAGAAAGTTTAATAAACCTGGGTTTTACCAAATATGAAGCAATTTCCCTCTGTCACTGTTTCAAAACCAGCCTGACCGTTAGCAGAGGTTTTGGCTACCCAGGCTGTTTGGGCTTTTCCAAAACCTCGCTGGGCTCATCCCGATGCTGTGGGGGCAACCCCCAGCCCAGGCAGGGAGAGGGGAGCTCAAGGACCAGCACAACCACAGAGACGGCTCCATTTTAGGGAAGCTGTTGAACCGTTATTGCAGCTGAACCAGGACCAACCGCCTACCAAAGCAACCACATTCACTTCCCAAACACCCCTCGCCTCCTACGCCACGACCCAAATCTTAGCACCACACTGACGGCCGGGCACCGAGCCGGGCCCTACAGCACTGAGCCCTATAGCAAACACCGGCTCCTCCAAGCTCAGTCCCCCGGCTGGGTCATGGAGCTCTGCATTAGACACGATGTCAGATGGGTCGCGCTGGATCGCAGCCCCAGCCAAAAACA
>NW_010185984.1:11609-11874 GCF_000695765.1 Mesitornis unicolor
GTGGAGAGCCGCGAAGCCATCCGAGCCCTTCAGCGAAGGCACAAGCTGGAGACACCTCAACGGCGGCCAGAGCGGATGAGGTGCGAGCCCGGGGACGCCGTCGCCCCGCTCCCCAACCCCGTTTTTCTCCCGTGGAAGAGGAACCCGAGGGTTGAGGTAACTGCTCCGGGCACAAAGCCTCCGGCCGGCACTTGCAAAAGTTCCGCAGAAGCAGCCCCGCTGCAGAGGGCTCTGTGGGGGCAGCCTCCGGCCCGAACCCCCCCCT
>NW_010185985.1:0-5830 GCF_000695765.1 Mesitornis unicolor
CACGCTGTGCCAGGCCAGGCCCATACAGACCTGAGTAAATTAGACAAATAGTTCTTTTAGTCATCCCTTTCAGAAATTCTTCATTTGCTGGATAATAGACCCACTTTGCCAAATGTGTTTGCTTCATTCCTCAGGTACCTAAAATATTTCTGTACTTTTTCTCAGTAATTTCAAGGGTAGAAGGTTCAGAATTCAAATGAAATTCAAGATTTCTAAAATATTAAGCATGTATTATTGTTGGAAAATAGCAAATGATATTTAGGCATCTACATTTTACATTTTTTAGATATCTCTGTGGAGTTCTAGTAGCATCTTCAGGTATTGTGTATACATGTCACAATTTAGTGACCTTTTATGATGGAGTTGATAAGGGAAGAGCAACTGACATAATCTACCTGGACTTGTGCAAAGCATTTGTCACTGTCCCGCATGACATACTGGTCACAAAACTGGAGAAAAGTGGACTATACGGACGGACCACTCTCTGGATAAGGAATTGGCTGGAATGTCACACTCAGAGAGTTGCAGTCAATGGCTCAATGTCCGAATGGAGACCAGTGATGAGTGGTGTTCCCCAGGGATCGATACTGGTACCAGTACTGTTTAACATCTTTGCTGGCAACATAGACAGTGGGATTGAGTGCACTCTCAGTAAGTTTGTGGACAACACCAAACTGTGATTTGTTGACAGCCTGGAGGGAAGGGATGCCATCCAGAGGGACCTGGACAGGCTGGAGAACTGGGCCTATGCCAATCTCATGAAGTTCAACATGGCAAAGTCCAAGCTTTGCACCTGGGTAGGTGCAATCCCAAGCACAAATACGAGTTGGACAGAGAATGGCTGGAAAGCAGTCCTGAGGAGAAGGACCTGGGGGTGTCGGTCGATGAAAAACTCAACCTGAGCTGGCAATGTGCGCTTGCAGCCCAGAAGGCCAACCACATCCTGGGCTGCATCAAAAGAAGCATGACCAGCAGGGTGAGGGAGGTGTTTCTGCCCCTCTACTCTGCTTTTGTGAGACCCCACCTGGAGTGCTGCGTCCAGTTCTGGAGGCCCCAGCACAGGAAGGACATTGAGTTGTTGGAGTCCAGAGGAGCGCCACAAAGATGAGCAGAGGAGTGGAGCACCACCCCTACGAGGACCAACTGAGAGAGTTGTGGTTGTTCAGCCTGGAGAAGAGAAGGCTCTGGGGAGACCTTATTGCAGCCTTCCAGTTTCTGAAGAGGTCCTACAAGAAAGCCGGGGAGGGACTTTTTACAAAGGCATGTAGTGATAGAACGAAGAGGATTGGCTTTAAGCTGGAAGAGGGTAGATTTAGACTAGATATTAGGAATAAATTAATTACTGTGAGGGTGGTGAGATGCTGGAACAGGTTTCCCAGGGAAGTTGTGGATGTCCCCTCCCTGCAAGTGTTCAAAGCCAGTTTGGACAGAGCTTTGAGCAACCTGGTCTAGAGGGAGGTGTCCCTGCCCATGGCAGGGGGGTTGGACTAGATGATCTTTAAGGTCCCTTCCAACCCAACCATTCTGTGATTCTATGATTCTATGATTCTATGATTCTATGATTCTATGATTCTGTGATTCTGTGATTCTGTGATTCTATGGTTAGAAAGCAACAGGACTCTTTTTTTAAAGTTCAGTTCTTGTTCTTTAAGGTGCTTCTATGTTTATTACAATCTCTTTAAGAAATGCATGCAATAGCCATTTGACATCTTCATTAGCTTGCAAATTACTGCCAAGATATACAAATCAAGTCAACATTTTTTATTGCCTTTTGGCAATTAGGGATGCAAGATTTTTTTGTTGTTATTGTTAATTTTATGTTCCCTGCCTCATTAAGAATAACTTTAATTTTTACCATATTTTAGCTTAGGAATTGCTTTGATGTGCTATGGCATCACTAGGATTTAGATTGTCTAACATTCCCTTCCTTAGTCTTGACTTACCAACATTTTATCACTTTATATCTCTTCTGAACGAACATACATTCAATGCTAAATAGTAGAAGTGGGAGAATGACTCTGACATTTTTCTTGATACAGTCACTAAGCCTGCACTTTTATTAATGTACATGCTGCATTTTGGTATAGAGCTATGATCTTAATTATGCTTTCTGGCATATGACAATATTTCAGAAAATTCTGGAGTGTATAGTGATGGAAGAAATAAAAGGTTTTGTTAGTCTCATGACATATTTCTAATTCAAGCAGATTTTCACATTGAAAACTCCACAGCTGTAAACAAGCATTACACTCCAAGGTAAAGCTTTGCTATATAAAAATATCTACCAGGATTTTACATAGTTCCCTACAAATGTTCTTTTGACTTGATTCTAGCTAAAATTTCTGTTCCTGGCAGTTACCTTTTATACTTTTGAGCAATGTCAAAGGGCAGTTTAACCATTGCCACCTAGTTACGTATGAGACTTGGCTGAAATAACTTACTTAAATAATATGTACTGAACATCTGCTTTTTCTTTTTATGTTTAGCTAGTGGACAGTATTCCTTTCACTGAACTAATAAAAGGGATTATATTCACTTGCTAGGGTTGCAGATGCTTTGTCTAACATGAACATATCTGAGTTAATCTTATATGCACATTAGTATGCACATCTCGTGTTAACAGTATCTGCTAAAGATCAATGACTCCTTAGATTTCAAATTCTAGCAGAAAGAACAAGAGCCGTACAACTGGAAAATGCATGAAGCCTAGACTGTAGTCTTCTTGCTGTTCACTTGCAGAGTCACTTGCAGACCTCTGAACAGCACTCCATGGTTTAGCCTAGCCTTCTCTTCATGGTTGCTGTCAGGATTCTATGACAGCAAGAACATGCAATTTTAAGGAAGAAAATGTTATTTACTGCTTTTCGATGTTGGTTTAGTCAGCATTATAAACTAAGCTAAGTGCTGTGATCTGTTTTCTGCATTTGGCTTGTAGCCATTGACACTACAGATGTTTAGGTGCAAAAGATGAGATTAAATGTTTTAAACCTTCTCAGAATTTGAATATTTTCTGATTCTATGGAAGCAGAAAAAGGGTATATCAGTATGAGTGGTTTTTCTGTGGTAAACAAACACATCATTGAAATAATAGCACTTTGATGTGAAACATAGTCCCACAGCAATAATACTCTGATGACATGCTAATAACTAATTTAGTGATCACACAAATTTCCTAAAACTTTCAAAGCATTTTGGTTAATAAGTGCCCTTCTTCAGGAGTGGGAATAAAAAAAGTGCAAAAAACTCAAAAAACAAACATTTTTTAAACCATGAGCAAAGGAGGGCAAGATAAGAGGGAAAATAAATTGTTATGTCCTCACAGAGCTTTCCCTTTAACTCACTTGTACCTATAAATATAAAAGCCTAGCTTGTACTGCATGTACTAAACATTACACTGCCTGATATTAAATGAAAGAAGGTCAGGAAACTGATAAGCATATAAGGAGTAAGAATAAGAACAGCATAATAAAGAGAAAATAAAAAAGGCTCTGATATGGTGTAGAACATTTGTAGTCAAACCCCATTTAGAGTATAAATTGATGCAATAAATTTCAAACAAGAATATTTAGTAGCTTTAACCCAGCAAAGTATGATAGCTTTCAGTGAATATGGTTCCATAAAGAAAATGTTTTGCTGAATTGACATGCCAGTGGAGAACAAATGAAGCAGGACAGAGTATGTCTTATCCAGAAATTCAGTGACTTAATTAGAATGGGAGAACTGGTTCAACCATTGAAGAAAATATAACAAGTGCTGTCTTCAGCAGCCTTTCATCTGGTCATTTAAAGAAGGAACAATGGTGAAACTTTGACCCAGTTGCTTCCTGTACCTTCAGGCCTTTTATAAAGCAACTGTCATTCTCTTGTTTGAGAAGGACTCAGAAACTGTTAAGATTTGAAGAAAAAAATTCTTCTGCTTCTTTCAGCATTCATGCAAACACCACTTTGGATGGAGATGGGTGGCTTCTGCTACTAGTTCCTCATGCCTTTTCATAGTTGCTGAACAATACTTCAGTGTTTTAAAGGTAGCTGAGATCCAGGTGTCCTTAAGTGCATGAAGCTTCTGCATTATCATCTGTTATTTGATAAATGGCTTTTGAGTTTCTTGCATAGCACTTCTGGACATGAAAACTGTAATGGAGGAGGGGGCTGTGTGTGTGTCTATAAATGTATACACACAAGGTTTTATACATACATACAAATACTGGTCAGCAGTGACTCACTGGGGGCGGGGACCGGAGTGTCGGTTAATCCCCTCAGGTAGAAAAGCAGCCCCCAGGGAGCGCGAGCGACCCGGAGTGGCGTGGGAGTTTGCACGGCAGCTGTCGGCAAACAGGGAGTGGCGCGTCAGAAGGGAGTGGCGCGGCAGTTCGCGCAGGCAGGGCAAGCAGGACGGGCGCTGAGGGTCGGGCTGGCCCACTAGGCGCTGGGAGGAGCAACCAGCTAGTGACACGGGTGTGGTAGCTTGTGCAGTAGGGCGCAGAGGTTGTCACTGCTTGCTTGCTTATAGATCCTCACACTGTCGCCAGTGTCCCAGACTGCTGCCGACCATGGTCTCCTCCAGAAAGAGGGCTTGTCTCAAGAAGACCGTGGCGACTCAGACGGAGGTCCTGCCCCGAACCGTGGCTGTTCAGGTCTCCGGCTGCAGAGAGTGCCAGAGCCTGCTGCTGCCGCGGGAGGAAGGCCAGAATTCCACCTGCGTGAGGTGTGAGGAGATACAGGATCTGCTCAGCATGGCAGTGAAACTTAAGGAGGAGGTTGAGACACTGAAGTCCATCAGAGAGTGTGAGAAGGAGATCGACTGGTGGAGTCACTCCCTCTTGGGCCAGTCGGAAAGGCTCCAGGGGGATACCCCCCAAAAGGGGAGGGACCCGCCTGGACACCTTCCTGTGTAACCTTATCTAGGTGTTCCTGCTCCGGCAGGGTTATTGGACTAGATAATCTTTTGAGGTCCCTTCCAATCCCTAACGTTCTGTGATTCTGTGATATATATTTGTATGTAGCATAAATAACAAATTGTATAAAAACTTGTACATCATGCTTTTTTTTTCTTTCAAAAAGTGTATAGAGCTTTCCAATAGTATGAAAACAACATCCTAGAAAAGATAATCTGTTGATAAATTAACTGAATTCCGTCAGGGCACTATGTACTAGTGAAAGCTCCCCTAGGAGAGAAGTTATGTTGTTCTCCTACAAAAAAGGCTGAGTCACAGTGAACTGTCTTTTTTCCTATTAATATTCCCATCATTTCCCATTTTGTCTCCTGGGTTGCTCATCCATACAACTGAAAGGCCATTAAAATTGAAAGAATGTATACTGAATTTTTTAATAGGAATAACAATTTGCAGATTCATAAGAAACCTTCCATAATGGTCTTGGCTTCAAAAACAGCTAAAGTACTGACTAGAAAACCGACACTTTCTACTAGGAGTGTTATCAGGTTTTCTTCAACGGAGAAAAAAATCAGGTGTGGCAAAATCTCTTGTTGGTGCTGGAACAGATTCCTTCAGAAGATGTGTAAATAGCTTCGTTATATACAGAGGAATATTTTTACAGCTTTTCGACAAAGTCTTAGCTGCAAAATGTGATGGGCATGCACTGGACCTGAAATCAATGAACAAAAACATATCACCTGTGTTCTCCCTCAGGTTGCCATGTTTACTCTCCTCATCTTTGTTACTAGTGGTCTCACTCACAATATGAAGTACTCAATTGTTTCTTTCTTAACTGCTCTTATCTTCCATTTCATTTTCTAACAATGCCATCACAGGAACCATTTTCTCTCAATTATCTCTCTCCCTCCTTCCTTCCCTCTTTACCTCACTTCTTTC
>NW_010185985.1:5861-39451 GCF_000695765.1 Mesitornis unicolor
CTTCCTTCCTTCCCACAGAATTTAATTACAGTAGCAGATCCAAAGGTTTTGCCACTTTCTATCCCATATTAAACTCAGCTATTGTACCTTGCTAATGAGATGTACATTTGTGTTTATTGCTGAGAGTTTTGAGGACTCAGAGTATAGCCTATGCATTTTTCTCTAAACTGATGAGAATTGTTCTCTGCCCATGTATGCACTCCACTGCTACACTAAACATAGGTGTTTGAAGCAAATCTGGGACTGTGCACTGGATCTTGCTGGGATGGAGTTCTTTTTCTACATAGCAGCCCATATTGTGTTGTGTTTTATATTAGAGACCAATACACACCAATGTTTTGGCTAGTGCTGAACAGGGCTTGCACAGCATCAAGGCCTTCTCTGTTTCTCCCTCTGCTTCCTCAGCAAGAAGCCTGGGAGTGGGAAAGAGGTTGGGAGGGACATATCTGGGACAGTTGACCTGAACTGACTAAAGAAATATTCCATACTTTACAACATCATGCTAGACAACAAAAATAGAGGGACCGGTCTTTCTCATGGCACTTTATTTTAGAGGTGTTTTCTGTATAACAGGGATGGCTGTGAGGCTTGGAATAACAAAATTCTGCCAAAACTCTGGCAGCACAGGTTACTGCATTAAGATTCCTCACTTAAAGGGCACATGCATAAAACACAAGATAGGTGACAATGATGAGCAGTCAACATAAGTAGAAACCTGCTTTGCTCTTTGAAAGTAGCATAATAGGATTTGCAATGAGATTTCATGGTCCTCAACTGATATAAAATATCAGGTGGTCTGTATCAATTGACGACTAAAAGCAGTTTGAAAGCAGTCACTCTCAAAACATTAATGCAGAAAAAAAGGAACTTACGTTTTATCCTTAACGATAGTCTTCCTATGGATTGTTCTGTAATGGAAATGGAGATATTTGACATTAATGCTTTTGTATTCCTATTTTATGCAATAAATTGTAGGGGCACTCTCCCGTTTAATAGAAGTCTCTTTCTGTATATCGCTTTTCCAGTTATATTAATAGCTGAAAATATCATAATACTATTACTAAATTGATAGTCTTGAGTTTGATTTGAGAAAGCCAAGGTCTAGACATAATCACCGCAATCCTAGTGGATGAGCTTAAAATAAGTACCTCTTGAGGACCTGTAACCATTGGTAAAAGTTGTCCTGTAGAAACACAACACACATGGAAGAGAATTGAGAACAACTCCTAAGAACAGTGATGGTTAAGAAAAACAGGTTTTTAATTGTAGACATTTTATGAATAAACTTCTAGAGAAGCCAGGCCTTGCAGAAATCAACAGAACTCTACATTGTATTGTGACTTCTGGTTTGGAACTGCCAAGATACAATACCATTCATCACCAGACTTGTCACTGTGCATTAGTTCCTTTCTAGCATCTGAAAAAAATGGTGTGCACACCTTTTAGAAAATTAAATATTTCTTTTAGTGTGCAAATGCACCTGTCAATTTTTGAACACAGTTCCAAAGGCCCTAAAATGCATTCCAGGCAAATCTTATAGGATGACAGCTCAAGCATCTGACAGCAATTATAGCAAAGATCACCCATGGATATCTATACATATATTTATATATGCATGTAAGCATTTATGTGTATATAGAAATATGTATGTATATACACAAATTTCATCTTTTTTAAAGTAGTTAAGGGAATCCTCCTAAACTTTTATCACTGGAAATTTATATCCAGTAGATTAATAGATATAGTTTGCTAGTCTTTCTAAATGAAGCCATGCACTTATTAATGTTCTGTTTCCTGGCCTTTATGCTCTTGGTACACTTTTTCTGTGACAAGAAATTGTTTATGTGTTCCAGGGAAAGACAAGATGGGCCCACTCTCCTCTAAAAAGCAAAGGTCAACTTCTAATACAAGAGGAAATTTTGTTAATTCTTTAATCCCCATGATTAATTTATAAAAGCAGCATCAAACTCAACCAATTGCACCCTAGCTTACACGACTCTTTCTACTTTTGTACCTGTGTACAAATGGACTTCTTCCTTTTACTCAACAGCTTGCTTTATTGTTTCACTTTTCTATTTGCCAAAAGAAACTTTTAGGAAAATCAAATACCATCACAAATTTTATTTGCTTCTAGTCTGATTAAAAGTTTCCTGAGGCGACTAGAGCTTTCTTGCTGTATCTGAACAAGTTCACTCATTTCTGATTTTAAATATTTGGTGAATAGTTTCCATGAAGTGTTCAAAACACTCAAAACAGGCTTTCAGTAGTGTTTTGATGCCTTACTGCATTGAAGCTGTAATGTGTCAAAGTGCCTACAGCTTTACTTAAAGTAGTGCTGTTTTTTTCCCCTTTTAAGAGTCAACAAACTACATGGAAAGTTTTCACTTTCTTAGTGTCTTAAGTACCTGAGCAATAAGATTAGACATCAGTTAGAGACAAGAAATGACTGAGAGGAGGTGAAGACAAACTTCTAAACAGATTAAGTGGAGGAAGGGATGCTATAGTAACTAAGAAGTGATAAACAGGTCCTGAACTTCATCAAGATTTAGAAAGGAAATTCTAAAAACTCTAATCCTGTTCTGGAAAATGTCACACATGTGTACAAACCAGAACTAGCTTGTGAAATTAACAGCTTGGGCAGCAATGATAATTCAAAAGCACGTTGTATTGGGTTCTGTGAGGGATTTTTGGTTTTGTTTTGTTTTGTTAGTGGGAGAGTGCTACGGACGTAGCCCTGTAAGAAGCTACCTGAAAAGCTTCCCTCTCTCCAGTGTCAGACCCACCTCTGACCAGGGCCTAGCCAATCAGCACCCCCTGTGAATTTATGTATTTAAGGCTGTGTGCAGGGCATGCTCACTTGTCTGCTCTCAGGCACCGGCCTCGATCAGCGAGGCCCAAGGCGCAGGTGTCCCGGCCCAACTTAAGCTTAAACCCTGCTTCAGCTCCATCCCGAAAGCGAGAGCTGGGAACTTTTCAGAATCATCAGAAGGGACCTGCAGTAGAGAAAGGAGTGAGACCTGAGGAGAACAAATTTAACACCAAAAGTTGGTTGAAGGAAGAAAGGAGAAGGGGGAGGAAGAGAGGCAGAGGCAGTTTTCCCTGCAACCCGTGAGACACGTTGACATGCCTGCAGCCCATAGAAGTCCACCAGTTGGGCCAGATCCACATGAGCAGGTGGCTGCCCCTGAAGAAGCCATGACTCCGGGTAGTGTGTGCTGGAGAAGTTCATGTGTGAGGGAACGATGACCGTGGGCAGACTCAGATTGGAGCTTTGTGGATTTGGGCTGAAACATGGCATGAACTGACTGCAGCTCCCATTCCCATTCCTCCTTTGCCCTGGGCCAAAGAGGTGGAAGGTGAAGAAACTGGGAACAAAGAAGAGCCTGGGAAGAAGGGAGCAGTGAGGGGAAGGTGTTTTGGCTTTACGATCTGTTTGTACCTCTTACTTTTCTACTCTGATGTTGTTGGTAACAAATTAAAATTGTTTTGTTTTTCCTCCCTATGATGAGTCTGTCTTTTGCCTGTGACCTTTTAAGTGGTGAGAAGCCCTCCCAGTCCTTATTTTGACTAGCCCCTTTTTGGGGCATCATGGTGCTTGGTTATGCATTGGGCCTAAACCACAGCACATGTAACATCAAAGTCCCTAGAAGCAGAAGTCTCCAAATTCTCCTCTCCCACACAGCTGGCTCAAAGTGGCAGAGAAGGATAAGGTGGTGCTAGAGATGGGAAAAGGAGGATTTTATGTCAGGTATTTACAGCTAAATCTTATTGGCCTGTCTGTCCTTTGTGCAGCCATACATCCTCTGAGGATTCCATTATGATGGCTATTGCTTTAAGGCAAGATAAAGTATTTTTTTCTCACTGCAGTAGCACAAAAGGGAATTACAAGAATACAAGGATAATGCCTTTTGGTTTCAGTAACAACAGACAACTTCGGCATGTTTCAAATACACTGAAATTCAGTCCTCATGAGAGGCAGAAACAGTATTTTTTTACAGGTTGTGTAAGACCCTCCTACTTCCTAGTGCAGATCTCCTTTATTAATGCTTGGCTTTGTAGCTTCATAAGAAGTAGCTTTATAAGAAGAAATATAACTGTTGCAGTGTGATTGTTTCCATATAACTTCATATTGCCCAGGGTGGTGGGGGAGTGGTTTAATACATCTTCCTTTTTGTCCGTTTTAGCTTTTATCTATCTTAATGACTGGGGATGTGGCAGAGTGATAGGGTAGGATTTTATTGAAAGTTATGGATTTAAAAGAACAGAGTTGGAGAATGGAAAGGAAAAGCAAATAAACGTTAAGCAACATTATGTCTCCTTATAACATCTGGACATATCAGCTTTCTTTCTGAGTGACACATTTGTCTCCTCTCTTCTCTGAAACAGAACATACAGTATACCATTCAGCAAAGTGTATTTCACTGTGGAAATTCAATGAGATAAATAAAAACCTAAGCTTTGATATTTTAAGTGAATATTTAGCCCCCTCTCTCTCAGCCAAAAGTTGCAGAACTTTAATTGGAGACTGGTTTTAACCCTACCTTCTGTTTGTACTGGCACAGAAATCCCTTTCCCAATACACCTTCCACCACCTGCTTGAGAAATATTGTCTTTATGAAAAATAAAGTGACATGAACAATACCTAGATTATGTGGATACAATTCTTGGCTATAGACAAGGTTTTCTCTATAGTTCCATTTTTTTCAGCACAACTTTAGCATGTCTGTGTCATTTCACCTGAAGGTAACTACTGTGAGAGTTTTTAAAAAACTTGTGTAGGCAAGTATACAACCGGGAATGATGCAACAGTAATAATTATTTGTCTTCATATACAGTCTTTCAAAGTGTTCTGTCTATTATAAAAACTAATCAGGATTCCCTGCTATTTTTTGTATAGATTATAAATTTTAAGTAGAGAATTGAGAAGGGCTTGTTTTCATAAATTTGTCTTCTAGATTTATGTAGAAGCAATAGCTATATAAAAGCATAGATTTTATTTTTATTCTTAGATGTATCACATATATTTTATTGCAACAGTAACTATGTCTGACTTTTTGTTGGTGCCTGATGGTACTAAATACACACAGTCTTAGTTAAGGAAAATAGACATTAAAGTTCCAAAAGCTCGAGTTTGTCTCAGTGATACTCAATGAAACTTAAGGTTTTTAACTTCATGAGGAAAAGGGTAGTTCTCAAGTCAAGTTTACCATGTGCCTCACAAGTTCAACAGTAACGGACAGTTCATAAGTTGTGCCCTTAATTTTTTGTGTTTTGAAGTACCTTCAATAAAACCATAATGATGGATATCTACAGTAAAGATGGAATGACTTTTTTGTGCCGTGTAAAACAGAAGGAAGATTGTATTGTGGATGGTGTTTAAAAAAGGAAATGTTAAAGATTTTTCATAAGAGAGACAAAATGTATTTAAAAAAACCCAGAACTGGTGTGTATGAAAGGGATGCAATACACTATGCTAGTGAGAAAAGCCCAGGAGTTTAGTGCTACAATCAAGTCTCATTTGACTGAAATACTATAGTTGATCATCATTTTATCTTTCTGTATAAATAATTCTGTTAATGGTAGAGTTTCAGCTTTTCAAAATATTTTCTGAAAAAAATGGTTAATACAATCACCATAACTGGCTTTACCAAATCAGGAGGAATAATATCATGGTGATATATAGTCATTTGAATATAAATCAACAAATCATTTTCATTAGTCTGCTATTACCAAGATGAAAAATGTTTACTTGCTTACCCAAACCTGATAAATTCCTCAGATGTTTTGCACTACCCTTCATTTATTTTCATGTAGGCCAAACAACTGTAGTTTTCATTGTTTAATGGCATAGCAATTTCACTAAGTTGAGAAATTAGCTTTCTAAGAAATGTGTAAGACTGAAGTATAACATTGATTTCCAGCTCATAACTAGCTTGCCTGCCTAGAGAAAAAGGTACATAAATATTAAAAATGTTGGATAGGCACAGAGATTATAACTCTAACTAGATTAATTAAACTTCATTTCTGAGTGAAGATTTATTGTATGTTTTATTGGAAAAAGGAACCAATTTTTCTGTTTTAAGCATCCCTATTAACTAATAAATGCAAATACTGTGTGCAGGAGTACTACTTTTTTGTAGTTATTGCACCTGAACAAAAATTAAATTAACTGTGCTCATAGTACTTGAAGATATACACATATTTTCCAAAGTAGGAAGCATTTCAAAACTCCTGTTTGGCTTTTTGAACTTTTAAAATTTTAAACTTTTTGAGTTTAAAAATAGTCTGCTGCATCAAAAATTTTGCAATTACAGTTCTGAATCTTTGTTTGCACATCTTGCTTCTTTCTCTTCTTCCTGACTTTTTTTAACACCACCATATTACATGCACGTAAATAGGATCTTCGTAGGAAGGAGTCCTCACAGCTTATGACTCATAGAACTCCTATTAACTGAAGTGAGAGAAGATAAATTTATTAACAGGAAATAAATAGTTTTGACCTTTTCAGTCACTTGTAGTAATAGCCTATTGGGAAGGAAAATAGAATATTATTGTTCCGTATTTTATTTCCCCTGTATGGCTCTACTTTCTGGTACAAAATCTCTTTAGAAATTAGTGGAAGTATTTCCATTTATCTGAATGGCATAAAGGCAGAGTGAGGAATACTCATAACTCAACTATATTTAACTCCATGGAACTACAGAGTGAAAATGTGGGAACTATAAGAGTTATCTTTTTGTGTGACTGTACTGGATAAATCAGTGTTACTTTTAAATCTTTCTGAAATTGCTTAGTTACATGGAAACAGTTTTAACAGCAAAAAAAATAGACCACAGAGGTTACTCATGCATATAAGTAACACTGAAAATCAAGGGGAAAGAGAAAGAAATATGGAGGTTGGGAATCAAAAAAAGAACACCATTGGAATCCCTCCCTGCATGCCAAAGAGATGAAACTGAAAATCTTTGGGGCATTTTTAACTGGTAGGGGTGGGCAGTGACACAACTATTCTCATGCAAATGAAGGAAAGAATTCCAAACAGCTCTCCTTAATCTCAGAAAAGAGATTTAAGACCAAAAAGCACTGTTCCTTTTCACACAGAAAGAAAATATAGATCTGGCAAGTAAAAAAAAAAAAACTAACAACAAATCCCACGAAACTAAAAACATTTTTTATTAATCATTATGGTTGCTAAATCGGGCTATAAATAAAATAAAATTTTTAGATATCCTACTAAACCAGCTGTTTTTAAAGAATTCAAACTCAAATCTTTCCCATTTTAAAGGAAATTAAAGGTTGCTACTTCTTTTTCTGATGTGAGCTTATGATAAATATGAATGCTTTTATACCTCTTATTTTGATGCTATTTTTATACTTTTCCAAATGAAAGATAGTTTGAAAAAGCATGTGCATTGACTTTGTCAGAAATTTCTGCATTGGTTTGTTGAGACAGAATTTTAGAGTCAGTTTTCTATTGAGGAAAACTGCAAATCTTATAAGGAATACAACACACTATTTCATGGGAAGAAAGTTGATAAAATCTTTGTTACAGGTTTCTTCTAATGGTGGTATGCAGGTTGTCATAGTGCTCAATGTCTTCTGCAGTCTTAAGATAAACAGATGCAAAGGCCTGGAGGAGTGGAAACCTAGGGGAGTCAACTCCAAGGTGATCACAGGGTGACCAATTAATACTTTTAATACCATGAACATCACATTCATTATTAGCTGGGGATTTTGCTGGGGATGGTCCTTCTTCCTCCTTCTCTGCCTCTTCCTTTCCCTTCTGCTCCCTCTTCTGTGGCTGACTTATCAAGAGGGACTTATTTACCATCCTAACCCTGAGGCCTATTCCCCCACAATATTGGCTGAGTATAACTGTGTATTTTATAACTGTTATTAATATTAACATATTATTATTATTCTTTTATTAAATCTATTTCTATTTCAATTCACAAATCATCTTTTCTTTTCCCAGCCCTCCTCCCCAGGTGGAGAGGAGGCATCGGGTGATAGAGCAACTCTGACAATTACTCATAAAATATTTGTTTGATTTTTCACTAAAATATAAGTGGAAACCTTACAAGATGGTTGACTTTTCTTTTTTTTTTTTTAGTAAAAGTATCATAAAAGTGATTACTGCCAGGTTTACCATATTCCTGATGATCAAAAAGAAAGAGAATGCCACAGCATACAGAGGAGTGAGTGGTGGAGAAGAGAGATGCAGAGCAGCGTGGCTGGTTTTAAATGAGTGATGGCAAGCCCAAGGCATCTGGGCCTGTGGACCTGAGCCATGAGCAAGCAGATGCAGATATGGCTGTGAGCAAGATGGGAGAGCTGCTGAAGCTGTGGCATCTAGGCTCAGCTCTGCATCTTAGACATTAGGAAGATGTTCTTCACCATGAGGGTGGTGAAACACTGGAACAGGTTGCCCAGAAAGATAGTGGAGACCCCATCCCTGAAGACATTCAAAGTCAGGCTTGATGGGGCTCTGAGCAACCTGATCTAGTTAAAGATGTCCCTCCTCACTGCAGGGGGGTGGACTGGATAACCTTAAAAGGTCCCTTCAAACCCAACACATTCTATGATTCTATTCTATGATACTATGATCAGCTGACTGCAAAGTCTTATGTTTCTATATTCATATGTTTTCCAATTCTCTCTGAGTATGGCTGGAGGACATGTAATGCTCAGAGCATGCGGACTGATCAACCTTGCCTTTGTTCTGCCTAGTAAAACTCAGTCTTGGTCAAGGGTTCAAGCAGAAGAAAGCTTTTCCTAAGGAAATGTCAGCATAGGAAGCCTCAGCATATGGTAGACTAATTTACAAATCAGGTATGATCCAGCTTTTGACCCTCCACGGAGGGAAATACTTGGAGATTAAGGTATTCTGCAAAACCTCTTGTGAAGTATTCAACTGTTTTCAAAAAGTAGTTGTCAGTCCTTGCCTGCTTATTCATAGGAGAGATTCATTTGGAGGTATAGGTAACAACATAGGTCACTGTCTTTGCTTCAAGGCATAGCTGCACAATGCTCAGCAACACTCTATCCCATAACAAAGAGATTAATATTCTGAGTTTAGAAACTGAGAGCTGTGTAGAGCTGTAGAAACTACAGAGTGTGTAGGGGGAAAACCTGATTTTTCTTTCTGAATTATGAAACAGTTGATGTTTATCTTAAATCTACAGCACTTCTATCTTTAGCAAATTCCAGGGAACCTGGGTTTTGCTGTAGAAGGAAGTTTCCAGCTTTCAAGTTTGTTGATAAAAGTTTAGGGTTGTAAGCATTGAGCAACCTTAACAAAAATAAGCTCTTACCAAAATGTTTAAAAGCACAGGAGCTCTTTACACTGTTTTTTGTAATGAAACAATTCAGGTCTCTTTCTAAATGAAAATTAATTTCTACATATTAGAACTCAGATATTATGAAAAGATATTTATTACAGATATTTAAAGCAGATGGGGGTAAAATGTTCAAAAACCAACCAATCAAAATATAGTATCATTTTTCCTACAATAGCTCTGGATATCTATTATGCTATACATAAGTAGAGCAGCAAAGGCTTACAAAGCTGTCTTCCACAGCCTGTTTGAACCAAATATGTGTAATGTCTGTCTGATACACCTGCAAAGTAAACAACTTAGATGAAGTAGACGCAAAGACCAAAACTGAGGAATGTCAGAAAACCAGCTGGAAAATTTTCAGACAGAGCAAATAATCTGCGGCATGCTGTCAAATGTTTAAATATTGACACCTGCTTTAACTTAACCTCTCTTCACAGCTGCTGAAAAAGCATAATGCTTAGGAAGTGAATGGAAGACCTGTTTTGGCAACCTGTCTTCTGAAGGTCACACCCTTGATATTACATCTCATGTGTGATGCGTACTGCTGGCAAGTAGACTTGTCCTGTTAGCTGAAATTCATGCTGGTACAAATGACCTGTGGAAGATCTATCAGCATCTTAAGCCTCTTTCAGATTCTTTACTGTAACTTAATTATGCTCAGGGCTGCTGCTACAGGGAATGGCAATGCAGGGGTGGAGAGGAAGGTGTAGGTCTGGACCAAAATACACTGGCATGGATAGGGTTTCTGCTGTTGACTTCCATGTCTTTGAGAACAGGAATTTTATGCCTCTCTAGCTAAACATTTCCACAGCTTGTTCCTTATGTAAAAACAGTCATACTAGACCACAGTAAACATCTCCAGTTCCTCCCTGTGTTTTGTGACAGATAATTAAGAAAAATATATGGGAAGCAGTGAATGACTTCCCCCTGGCTTCAGTTTCTGGTTGATGGTGGTTCTGAGACTTCCCACTTCCGAGGCTGCATCCACAGCACCATATCTAATAAAAAAAACCCCACTGCTTCAATGAATTTGCTTAATCCCTTTTGAGCTCTTCATATGCCCTTTCTGGAACAATGAAATTTCATAGTTCAATTATACATATGTGGAAAAGTGCTCCATGTATGCAACTCTTATGCTTCTGTTCACTTCAATGCTTTGTTCTGAAACCTATTCTACTGAGACCTCGAGGCAAGACATTTTATCAAAGTTCTGACATGTAAATAAGGATAAGAAATGAAGATCTCTTTAAGTGATTCTGCAGTGAACCCTAGTATGAAAAAAACCTGTATCTTTTCTGACCTAAACCTTCATGAATTGATATGAACCATCCTTACAACCTCAAAGCACAATACTGCAAACATGCTTAAAATGAAACATTTGAGATACAGATACATTGAGAGTGCATTGAGAGTCAACATAAATGGTTGAAACTAATACTTCAATACCTTTTGTTTGCCCTCTATTTGCTTGTGAGGTGTAACTTCAGTTTAGAAAATTTGCAGTTTCTGTGGTATCCTATAAGTAAACTTAAAGCATGACATCTCTTTTGCATTCATATCAGTTTCAAAGGTATCCAGGCAATACTCTTCAGAAGTATAGGGCAGCTTTAGAGTATGACTTGCCAAAGACTCCACTCTACCTTTTGCATAATAAATACTTCTGACACTAAATTCCTTCTGTCTCTGTTTCCTTCTGTCAACACATCTGTCAATGGTCTATATCTTAGAGGTTAAATTCTCAAAAATGTTATCTCATATTCAGATGGCCTGCATGCTAGCTTCCAGGAGGAAGTATATAATCATCTCCTAATGATATCACACTTATTTGATCATTACAACTGCCATGTCAGGACCAAATATTACCATTTATTTTTAAAGAGAAGTTAAAAAATCTGATCAAAGTATTGTTAATAATGTTAACTTTGACCTATATAAATCCTTCCACTTCTATATAAGAAGCAAATCAGAGAATTTCTCTGTTCATAAAGGGAACATCAAAGATAGGCCAAATCCACTTTGTATTACCTTCCTTATTACACTGCTCTTTGGACATCAGCTTTGGTTTTTACTCAATTACAATATTATTATCTGTTCCTAATGGCTCTGACCTATCTGTGACTTTCACCTAACAGCAACAACAGTAGTCCACTGGGACTCATTCTCTTATATTCACTTGTGTCCCCAGCAGATGCTTAAATAAAACTGCAGAATTTAATGTCTCCTATATCTGCCTGATTAACTTTACATGAAAAAAAAAATAAAATACAGAGTAGCAAAGAGCATGATTTTTGTGGTTACACAACAGATGTCTGGCATGATCCATCAATCCATGTTTTCTAATCCTGCTTGTTATACTACACAGCTTTTCTCTGGGTTTTGTATGGTGGGGTTTTTTGCTTGTTTGTTTCATTGAATTTTAGGTCAAAGAGTGGGTCAGTGTAGTTGTTATTGATATAACCTGCAAGAGATACATCCAACATTCATAGCAGTAGCATTTTTTCCCCCAAAATAATTCAAAGAATAGCTTACCTTTGTGGAATTGCTATTTTTTGGGAATAAAATTATGACATAAATTAGGTCATTGGCTTTCAGGAGATTTTATATCAAGCCCCTGTTCTGACAGATTTTTCTTCTAATCTTGAAATAATAATATGTTATTTACTGATATGACTAAGATTACACATTTTCCTATATAATGATTCTTGCTGCTACTCTACAAAGCATTGTGAGAAGCTACTTTTAATTCTCAGCATTTTGCCATAATCATAACCAGGTGATATTTTTTTTCCTAAGTATTTAACAAAAGTATGCTTTTGACTGTTGTTGCAACATCGTTATTTGTAGACAAGAAATATTAAAAAATTCACAGTCATAAACCAATGTGTTATGTGATTTACAAAAAAACAGTCCAATTATTCTAAAGACAAAATAATCAAAAAGGTCAAAAGTAGTATTGCTTAATTGGAAAAAAATTCTTATTTTGAATTCTTCCTTCTGTTTTCTCAGAAAGAGAAAGATTTTCCGTACTGAAATATAATCAACAATCACTTGTGAGTCCTAAACAATATTTCCATACCACAGTGGTTCTTCTTTCCTTTATAAGTCCAACATACTGTATTTCTCAGTCTACTTCCCTGATTCATTTCCCTGTTGGCACCTGCATACTAGAGGAGTTTCTAACCCACACTCCTACTTTGACCTTCTTGAGCAAATTCCACTTGCTATACGCTGCATTATCCATAATTTAGCCTGATTTACAATGCCATGAGCAAAAAGTACTAATGTTATTTTTTTTAGTTTTAAGGGTGAGAATAAACCTCAAAGTCAAGACGGAAAATATGTAAAGTATCCCTTTATGTGTTGGCAAAGTAATACATACCGCCTTTGTTTGTTTTCTGGTTTTTATTCTGGAGTATATCAGCAAATGATAGCTGCTTTATTGCTGCTGTCTTTTCCTGGAAATCACTTCTCTCTTTAACGACATAATTCACATAATGGGTGTGAGCTGAAGCTATTATTAAGCTACAGGCACACAATACTGCTTAACTCATAGAATCATAGAATGCCAGGTTGGAAGGCACCACAAGGATCATCTAGTCCAAACCCTCAAGGTAAAAGTATAGTCTAAATGAGTCAGCACTCAGTCAAGCTAACTCTTTAAAACCGACCAACGTAGGGGAATTTACCAGTTCCCCTGGGAGATTGTTCCAATGTCTGATTGATCTCATGGTAAAAAAAAAATTATTCTGGAGTTCAATCAGAATCTCTCCAGAAGCAACTTGTGTCCATTACCCCTCCTCTTTTCCATGTGACTCCTTGTGAAAAGAAAGTCTCCATCTTCTTGGTAGCCAACCTTTATTTGCTGGTGCATAGTAATAAGGTCCCATCTAAGCCTTCTCTTCCCAAGGCTGAACAGGCCCAGTTTTCTCAGCCTTTCTTCCTACAGCAGGTCTTCCAGTCCTCTGATCATCCTCGTTGCCCTTCTCTGGACCCCTTCCAACCTGTCCGCATCTTTTTTTATATAGCAGGGACCAAAATTGGACACCGTATTCAAGGTGTGGTCTGACCAGTGCTGAGTAGAGAGGGATAGTGATTTCTTTGTCTCTGCTGGTGATGTGCTTTTTAATGCAACCCAGCATCCTACTGGCTTTCTTTACAGTTGCAGCAAACTGTTCTCTCATGTTGAGCTTGTCATCCACCAAGACCTTCAGGTCCCTTTCCACGGGGCTTCTCTCTAGCCAGGTGGAATCCAGTCTCAGCTGCATTCTTGGATTATGTATTCCCAGATGCAAGACCTACATTTGGCCATGTTGAACTTCATACAGATCCTGCTAGCCCACTCATCCAGTCTGTCCAGTTCTTTCTGGAGGGTGGCTCTTCCTTCTGGAGTGTCAACTACCCCACTCATTTTGGTGTCATCAGCAAACTTAATCAGGGAACTCTGGATCCCAACATCTAGATCACTAATGAAGATATTAAATAGCATCAGGCCCAAAATTGATCCCTGAGGGACCCCACTGTGACTGGTTGCCAGTTAGAGAATGAACCATTTGCTACCACCCTCTGGATACGGCCCATCAGCCAGTTTCCCACCCACTGCACAGACCACTTATCTACATTGCAGAGGAGGAGGAGGCTGTGGGGAACCAACTTGAAAGCCTTGAAGAAGTCCAAGTAGACAACGTCCACTGCTCACCCTGCATCAACCAAACAGGTAACTTCTGTTACCTCATGGTGGTTCCTGACTTACTACAGGTTGTTTGGAACTTGTAAAGAGAAAAGCAATGTAGGCCAAAAATGGAAATGAAGCAGAGATAATCAAGCTCTTTTCAAACAAAATACTTCAAGCAAAATGTGCTCTGTCCTCTGTAGTTCTGGTTACTCATATGGTTTCACTAAAGTCTTTGAAATTAGCTAGTCCCTAAGTGACATCCGTTTAGGGATTAGCTAGTCATGTAAGGATCAGTATTTAAGTATCAGCTTGTTCCCTTTTCAACCCATCTGTCATTTTTCTGAGATAATACATTAATTTCCATAGCAACAGCCTGTAATCTTTCCAATAGGATTATTATGACTTTGCTGCAGGATCAAGCTAAGGAAGTCGGACTGGTCCGGAATAAACTGTTATCCAAACATAGGAAGTCTGAAATAGTAGAAAAACTGTTGTAAAAGCACAGTTCAGCCTCCTTTGCTCCTATCACATTAAAATAAATAGAAACAAGTTAAATGTAATGTGAACCGTCACCATTTAAAAATGTTAGTTATGTCCACTTGATTTGACTTATTCCAGGTTTTGCTGGAGACCAAGAAGTATACAACGCTGGCCTAAATCCATTGTAGCTTTTTGAATAATTAAAAAATACAATCTGGATCCCCAACATTAGCACATTGTGCAAAATCCTAAATATAATTAATTTTAACAGTGTAACAGACAAATGCAAATCCATTCTAACATTATATGAGGTGAAACACATATATTAACAGTACTATTCAACTTGCTGATATTTTAACAGAATTAGAAATTCATATTAACTGAGTTTGTGACAGATCTGACACAGAAACTCCCATCTCAACCTGATACACTTCAGAGAAGCTCTATTCATGTTGTGCTCTACACCTTGTTATCATTTCTGGATGATATCTTTGATGGTTTTGACTAGCCTGACAAAACTTCCTGTGGGTGATCAAGCTTATTCCCTCTGCCTCCTGGCAGTGTTCAGAGGTTTAGTGTCTTCCTGTTCTTCCTCCAGCCAAAGACGCATTCAATTGTAACTAAGTCATTCCAAAGAAATATTTGTCCAGTCTACGTTCAAGGCCCACTAATGATTTTTTTTTAATCTGTAACCTGATTCTCCTTTGTTGGAAACTAATCTCACATACACAGAAGGTAAATTTCTCTCTGCTTTCAGTATCCACGCTGAATCAGTCATAAGTAGTCTAGTGGTCTGTGGAAAGTGTTGTTTCTCTCTGTTACATTTGTGAATGTACCATAATTATGAGTTAGGCCAGTTCATGATACAAGCTATCCTGATATCATATGAGTTTTTCTAGATGCAGAATATTGGCCAAAACCTTTAACAATTATATAAGAAACTGTCCTGGTTTCTTTGGAATATAATGATATAATCAATTTTATATTCAGGAAAGCTCCATTTTTGAGAAGAGTGCAACACCTAATTTGATGGGAATAAAGTTCATAAGACACTTTGTTCTAGTTTATGTCCAGCCCTGGCATGCAGGTTTTCATAGTGATAAACGTCTTTAACAGTTTTGAATTTGCTAGATGCGAAAGCTAGGAGGAGAAAAAGTCAAGGCAGCTGACTCAAACTGGCAACAGAAGTAATCCATACGTAAATGTCACACTCATTATGAATTGGAAAGTTTGCTGGGGATGGCCATCTTCCCTCAATGCTCTTCCTCCTTTTAAGGTCTTGCCCATCATTCTTGCCCATCCCAAGGTCTAGTCCTCCATTCATTGTGATCATCAGGCTTTCACTGGAGCTGTGGTGTTCACAGTATTTGACATCTAGTGTTCACTGCTGGGAGTGCACAGCTCGCAACCACTATATGAGCAGAGTACAACTTTGTGTAGTTTATATTAATATTGATACCAGTACCATTTTTTAATTATTATTTTATGAAATCTTGTCCATTTCAACCCATGGTTCTCTTTTGCTTTTCCTGATTCTCTTCCTTGGGTGTGGAGGGGTCGTTGAGTGATAGAACAACTGACTAAACAGAGACAGAACCCAAAATCTAAAATCAATTACAACATTACCAGTTATCACATAATTTAATTAATAACACATATCATACACACAGAATTCAATCCCCCACTAGTCCAACAGTGCTGAGTGTCAGCATGCAATTTAGACTGGAAAAGGTACATTTAACAATTGTAGGAGTATGTAGTTATATGAGTTGTAGTATAAAAACAGTACACGGAGAAAAAAAGATTATTATGACTCTAAGCTGTTATCATATTTTGTTAAGTTAATACTATCAGGCATATTAGAGTTTTCTGCTGGAAAAGTTACTTACTGAAGTATAGAAAGCACTCTACATCCTACACTTCAATAAAATGCTGTGGGTTGGGTGACCCAGATTTACATCGAAAAAGTGAGCTGTTTTGGCCCTCTTAGAATTCAAGATTTTCTAGAAGTCTTAAGTCAAAAACTGGGAAAATGCTTCTTATGGATAGGATTTAGATAAAGTACTTCAGTCTAGTAAACTGCATATACTGTCTTAATTTCTGAGTTCCCAAAGGATTTAATAATACTATTCTAACTTATTTATTAAAGTCAACCGATTAATGGCAGGGTATTCAGTGAGTTTATAATCATTCTGAGTATTACTGGCTTTGGCTTACAAATAAATTTTGAATGAACAACACGTGCTCCTTTATTTGTTTTGGGTTGGAGTTTTTTCTCTTTAGCTACTTCTTGTATCAAAACTGCAGAATGATTCTTTACATGTATCTTTATAGAATAAAATCTATTTTTTAAAATGTGTAACATAACAGTTGACTCTACACTTTTGTCAGGTAGTGTGCAAGATTTTGTCAATGCAGTTAGTCATCCATCAGAATATCTGAATAACATTTATGCTGGTTTACAAACCCTCTCAAGAGCTGACCAGCCTGACAGCTGTCTGCAATAAGATAACTGACTCAGTGGATGAAGGAAGAGCAGTGGATGTTTATTTTGACTTCAGTAAGGCTTTCATCACTCTCCCGTACCATCCTGATAGACAAAGTAATGAAATAAGATACAGATAAGTGGAAAGGGATGAGGATTTGAAACAAGCTGAACTGCTGGGCTCAGACAACTGTGATGTGTGGCAAAAAGTCCCACTGGAGGCTAGTCTCTAGAGCAGTACCCCTGAGGGCAACACTGAGGCCTATACTGTTTAATATCTTTATTAACATCTTTATTGTTGACATGGATGATGGGACAAAGTGTATCCACAGTGGGAGTTCAAATGATAAAAAAGTGGGAGGAGTGGATAAGATAACAGATGGGTTTGATGCCATTCAGAGGGACCTTGACAGTCTGGAGAAATGGGCTGAAAGGAACCTCAATCTGTTCAACTTGGCAAAGGGAAAAGTCAAGACCTGCACCTGGGGAGGAATAATCCAGGCACCAGTACACACTGGGGGATGACCAGCTGGAAAGCACCTTGGCAGACAGGGACCTGGAGGTCCTAGTAGACAATGAACTGACCATGAGCCAGCAAATCACTCTTGTGGCAAAGAAAGCCAACAGCTTGCTAAGCTGACATTAAGAAATGCGTTGTCAGCAGGTTCAGGGAGGTGACCCTTCCCCTCTTTTTAGCTGTGGTGAGACATACCTGGAGTGCTGGGTCCTGACTCCTCGGTAAAAGAGAGACAAGGACTTACTGGAGCAAGTCCAGCAAAGGGCCACAAAGCTGATTAAGGGAATGGACCATTTGTCATATGAACAGTGTCTGAGAGCTGGGACTGTTCAGCCTTCGGAATAGGCAGCTCAGAAGTATATTCTCAATGTGTATAAACTTCAATTGGGAGAGGCAAAGAAAAGCAAGACATATTGTTCTCAGTGGTGCTCAGTGACAGGAGAAGATACGATGTGCACAAACTGAAAGACAGAATATTACATTTACACATAAGAGAAGTATTTATTTTTTTTTTACTGTAAGGGTGATCAAATACTAGAACAGGTTGCCCAGAAAGGCTGCAGTGTCTCCATCCTTGGAGATATTCAAAACTTAACTGGACATAGTTCTTGGTAACATTCTTTAGCTGGCTCTGCTTTGAGCAGGGAACAGCTGGACTTCATGACCACAAGAAGTGCTTTCCAGCCTCAGCAGTTCTGGGGTTCTGTGATTGGTAAAATAAATATTTATTCAGAAAAGCACATAACCATTATTGAACAGCACATATTTAAGTTGATATGCATCAAAGAATCCTCCAAAGATATTCCTGATAAATGGGAAAGCTGAAGCAGAGAAAGGTATTAAGTTTTTAAGGTTCAGATGAGCAGTTGATGGACATGTAGAATCTATTAGACATCTTATTTGCTTACTTTTCCAAAAAGAATCCATATTTCTCCATTGGAGATTGATGCTGGTTTTCTATTCAACTCTTTTGATACAATAACAGCATTGCTAAAGTTGTAGTATCTAAAAAAGTTTTTTTATTCCACGATATTTAGATGTTTACTGTATACAACTGGTCTAAGTAGTTTATTCCTGCCTCACTTGTCATTTTCTATCTGAAGCTCTCACTTCTCAGTTATGCCAAATGCAAACTGAAATCTGTGTTCCCAGGCTCTAACTGAGGAGGAATAAATCACTAGGAAGAGATAAAAGAAGTGGTGGGAGGCAGTGACTTGTAGAAGCTCATCAAACAATAATAAAAGAAAACTAATTTTCATTTATCCAAGTGATAGCTGATAAATTAGTTACAGTTTATCAGTCCTCTGAAGTACTTTTCTTGATTGTTTTGTTTTCTCATGTTTTGATTTTCACCTGTAGTAAAAGAGATACTTGAATTCCTGTTTCTGGTAGAATCAATTAACAATCTTTTAAATTTTTCTTTAAAAACATATGCAATATGTTTTCTTGTAGAAAGTAATGTACTGCTTAGTTTTATGCCTAACATTAGTATAAGTAAAAGTTCTACTCTCTTATACAGAACTCAGATGTCAGTAGCATCAAGACAGGGACTCGCATTGCATACATACATCTCTGATGTATGGGTATTCTCTGTATTGACTGCTATACACTTTCATGAATGAGGAAAAGGATAAAATATCTTAGCAATCTGAGTAGATCTACTACTATTGTCCTTGATTTTCAGTAGTAGCTGCAGCATTCTGAGATACAGAAACCAAAACTGTATGCAGAACTCAAGATACTGGCATACTAAGTTTTTATATAATCATAAAACAATGCCTTCTGTCCTCTCTTCAATGCCTGCTATGCTGAAGACCAACATTTTGCTAGCAAAACTATTAGAAACACTTAGTGAAAAAACACTTGTGTCTTTTTCAAAGCTGTATCAACAACAACACTAACATCTGCATCAGGGGATTTCATGAGATTGAGCAACTACACCAACTTTCTTATGCTCTCCCTAACACTACTAGTCAATGGTAATCTGGAAATTGAAAGAAACATCCAAAACTTGAAGACCATCGGCTTACTTGTACTGACTATTGCCCTTCTTTGCTGCATCTTATAAACCCTTGTTGTGGTTTAGGCCCAGTGCATAACTGAGCACCATGATGCCCCCTCCAAAAAAGGGGCTAGTCAAAATAAGGACTGGAAGGGCGTCTCACCACTTAAAAAGGTCACAGGCAAAAACCACTCATCATAAGGAGAAAAAAAACAAAACAAAACAAAACCCAATTTTGTTACCAACATCAGAGTAGAACAATGGGAGATATAACCAGATCTTGAAGTAAAGCACCTTTCCCCCACCCCTCCCTTCTTCCCGGGCTCAGCTTTGTTCCCAGTTTTCTTCACATCATGCCCTCCCTTTGCCTTGAAGCGCAGGGGTATGGGAGTGGGGCTCTCATGCACAAAACTGCTTCAACCCTAGTCCACAAAACTCCAATCTGGGTCTGCCCATGGTCACAGTTCCCTCACACACGAACTGCTTCAGCACACACTGCCTGGAATCACGGCTGCTTCAGGGGCAGCCACCTGCTTACATGGCCCTACCCCACCGGTGAACTCTACGGGCTGCAGGCCAGCCGACCTGGCTCTCACCATGGGTTGCATAAAGGGGAACCTGGTTTCTGCGTCCTCCTCCTCCCCCCTCTCCTTTCTTTCCTTCAACCAACCTTGGTGTTCTTCAAAAGGTGTTTTCCTCAGGCCCCACTCCTTTCTCCGCTGGCAGGTCTCTTCTGATGATTCTGAAGAGTTCCCATCTCTCTCTCTTTTCAGGCTGGAGGTGCAGTAAGGCTTAAGCTTAAACTGGGGTCAGGCTGGCCCTGCCCAGCCCAGCCGGGCAGGGCAGGGCCAGTTACGCGCCACCCGCACCTAGGGTCATGCTGGTAGAGAGCGTCATGAGGGAGAGACCACATGCCCTGCACCCCCCTTGAATACATGAATTCACAGGGGCGCTGATTGGCTTGGCCCTGGTCAGAGGTGGGTCTGACAAAGGCAAAGGGGGAGCTTTTCAGGTAGCTTCTTAAAGGGCTATGTCCATAGCCATTCCCTCATTACCAAAGACACAACCAAAAACCCCTCTGAGAAAACCTAATACAACCCTGCAGCTGAAATAAGGTTTCACCTGGATCACAGCCCTTCCTGTTTTCAAGTTTACAGGAACTCTTCCATATGAGGTCATACTCAGTGCAAACAATAACTGCATCTTTAGTTCCATAGCCATACGGGCATTGCCTTGAAATCATTGTTGTTGGGATGTGTAGTTTGGAAAAAATGAAAATAAAAAAAATTGTTGTACTGTTAATGAAGTTTTTCTGTGGTATTTAGATAGCTTAAGCTCTTAGATTGATAAAACACTGCAGCGAAAACAGTGAGACTTGAAAATCTTTACTAACTTACAGTCTGGTGAGGCTATTGAGTTTTCTTTGTTAATTTATTGCCTGTTAGCTTTGCAATATATACAATATAATTCCAGTAGTTAATAAACTCATCCCAACACAATTTTTTTTCCAATAAATTTGCATCCCTTATAAAGTCCAGGTTCATAAATACCTATGGATAGTTCCTGTAACTTATGACACTTTTTTCTTTGAAAAAACTCTGAACATTTATTTTAAAATTTATTTAACACCTCCAGATCTTCTTGTGGATGTGTATGATTGCCCCTGGTGGCCTGCTTCCTGCTAAGATCCATTTAATCTCCACTTCAGTTTCTAAGATCGAAGTCCCAAAGTTATATGGCTAATTGGGAAACTTGACTTCTATATACATATGTTTCTCTGTGAAACCTCAATTTCTTTCTCTCCTGAAAGGATTTCCAGTGCCACTTCCCCAGCTGTTACTTCCATTCAGGAGCTAAAAGATTATTTCATTTTTTCAATCATCTATTCTTCAGCAAACATGAATTCAATTAAATAGCAAGTTCATTGAGACAATTCTGCTATCTATGTCATGGCCTATTTTGGCATAGTCTATTGCCCAATTTTTGTTAAAGAATTACTATCTGTGGGAATTTACGTCTTCCATACTAAAATAAAAACAGTTCTCTAGTAATTGCTGCAATTTGCAAGACATAATCACAGAGATGTTTAGTTGGAGGAAGGTGAGTGGGAAGAAGGTAAGACAAAAAGGTATCAAGTGAGAAACACCTGATTCACTCTTTAAGTATCAACTTCAGAGGTGAGATTAATTTCTGTTTGTTAATTGCTGTAATCACTTTGTCCCTGCAGTCTCATGCTTCTGCTGAATTCAGGTTTCTTGTGGAAGTATGCAATAAGCACTCTTCTACATAAGAAATAATAAGGTACAATTTTCTCAGCGGGATAATGTTTTGTAGTGGTCACAGCTCATTCACATTGGATCTGCTACTTATTAAGGCCCCCTACACAAACACCCTTAATCTTTACTAAATGGACAGTTCTCTTGTAATAACCATGCAACAGTGAGCAAGCGCTGCAATTGCATCAGATTCACACAGTGAAGCCGTTGCTGCTGCGCTGAGGTGGCTGCTAAACTGAAGATTATTACTCACCTTTTCCTCTTACTCAGTACAACATTCCCCTGACATGGTATATGTCAAAACCTTCTGTCAGGTCTTTACTTTGGATCCTGCTGCCCTTGGTTCAACTGCTACCTTGGCTTATGTGCATCTTTTCATGGCACTCGTAGAAGAAGACCCTGTGGCTGCAAACCACAGCTACTCAGTCAAGAACATTATGATCACAACTCGAAATATCACTGCCAGGATGCATCATGATTTCTCTAGTCTTCACATGACCATCTGGGAATTTTGGCTTTCACAGCTGTGGCAGCCATTCCCAGCAGAGACATTTGCTCCTGGGATCCCTGATGTGTTGCCATCTGAAGATGTGGATGCTGGGAAGCTCTGCCTCACTGCCAGAAAATCAGCTCCAGGTTCCCTACAGTATTTCAGCTAAAGTTGCAGCCCACTTCTGATGGTATCGCAACTAGGGAAACTTTGGCAGTCACTGATGATAGTCCTTGTTCTTCAAACTTCCTGTTTTCTTAAACCTTTGTCACTTGGGATTCTCACTCCCCTCAATTAAGAAAAGATTAGATTTGAGACCAGCCCTGTCCACATCTTGTGCATAGACCAACCAAATACTCACTCCTCCTAGACCACCAGATAGCTCTATATCACTGCAGGAAACATTTTGCTAAGTTTTATGTAGTCCTTGAAAGATTGTTCAAGGTTCAAGGTTCTCTGAAATTGCAACAGTTGGAATAAACACAAAAAAGACTAATACCAGCAAATAAAAATTGACTGATAAAAAAACTCTATCAAAATACTGGCAATTAAGACAGCATATTTCTGTTATCATTTAAGCTATATTTTCAAGGACTCACACCTCTAACACCGTCACTTTTTTCTGCTAAATGCTCAGGAAACAATCCAAAGGAGGTTTGCGACTAGTGGATTTACTGCCATTTATCTAACACACTTACTTCTTGCCCATTTCAAATTATATTCTGCACACATACAATTTTGTGTACAGATTTTAATAAATATAAAACGATTTTATTATACTAAAATATATATATATACCAGCAACAATTATTTACTCATTTTTTAAATTTAAAACAGATACAAATGAACACATGTTCCAATAGAGTATTAACTCTATTGTTTAGGGTTTTTTGGGTTTGCTTGTTTGTTTGTGTTTCTTTTATTCTATTGGAAAGCTTTGTGAAAACTGGAACATTTATTTAAAATCTAGATGATATTTTGGTAAGTTGGATAAATCTGGTATGTTTTAGTGCATACCATGTTGACAGTGGTAAATATTTTTGGTGATATTAAGTATACTAGTTTAACTGACAAAAGGCATAGGAAAAAAATTGTAGCCCTTTTGTGGAATATCTATTTCCAGATTGTAGACTACTCCAGCAGTAGTTTCAGCTCAGTCAATGCACAAAAGAAATTGAAAAGGCAACTAGCATTTCTCTCAGACGCATCAGCTCCCGTGTTTTTTTTCCTCCAGTGGAAAGTACTGCCATAAAAATAACAACTTCTCTCCTCCTTCTGCAATTTCTTTTTTTTTTCTGTGATTAGTTTTGATACTGGATAACATAAGGGAATTGAAAGTCCTATATAGTAGAATAAGCATTAAGCTAAAAACTTCTTAAGAAGCTCAAATTCAGGGCTTAAGACTGTAGCGGAAGAAAAGCACAAATGTATTCAGGAAAATGAATTTGTATTTCTTAGGAAAAGCACTGCTAATCCTTCAGCTATTCTTTAAACCCTTGCCTACAGAACTGACCAAATACCTTAACAAATATCCCGAAGCATACTTTACTTCTTTATGCAGAGAAATCCTACATCGAAGCAACATTCATTGTAACTGCTTAAAAATATTCTTTCTTCTCCAGTGTCTTTATAATTACATGATAATATATATTGAACTATGAGAGGAGTTTCCATATCTGTCATCCACTTGTTTCTTCCAACTTTATAAATGTGATATTCAAGCATCTGATTTTATTTATATTTTAAAAGCAATAATCAAATTTTGTGCCAGCATTTGGCATACTATTTTACTAAGACTACATAAACTGTCTTCTAGATGGTTATATAGAACTGGAGAAATACATACTGAAAAGCTGTTTTGAAATAAGTGGTTTTGGTTTTTGTTTTCAATTTGTACACAATGTACTTTGGCTTTAGTAATGGTCTCAGTGCTTTTATGTCAGCTAATACTAAGTACATTTATAGGTTAAGATCAGTCATATGCCCTTACAAGAAATGCAAATGTTTTTTTAGGAGCTGATAACTCCGAAGTGCTGTACAGATGTACACACATATACAGCTACATCTCAAGCACTGAAAGCTGCTAATGGCTTAATCTAGTAGTAAGCTGAAATCAAGTACAAGATGACTACAGTAAATAGCATGCAGAGAGTTGTCTGCCATGCCTGCCATACATTGCATGGGAAGAGGATTGTTTGCAGATCCTCCTGTATTTGTTATACTCTGTGTAAATCATCAACACATTAACACATTTGTTGTACTTGGAGAATGCTATGCATACAAGCTGCTGTTAACATCAACTGTAAGTAAATGCATCTCTACAGTATTGCATTCTGTAATATATTCATTATATGAACTTACCTTTCCACTGAAAAGACTGATATCTACTGAAATGAATGGAGGGATCCTTTGTGGCTTCACCTGGAATTAGATCAGACTCTAAAAGAGGCAGACAAATATCCCATAATATTCTGTTTATTCATCTTTCTGCCTCTTCTTGTGCTAGTAAGACTATGGGAAACCTGTAAGATCTTTGTTTCAAATAAAGTACTTGATATGTTTGTGAACCTAGAAGTCCTGCAGGGGCAGTTTTTTGGTTCATTTATGTTTTTTTGACAGCATGTAGGATCATCTAGATGGGATTAAACTAAAACTCTGTCTGGTTCAGCTATCTGCCTTCAGCACTAACCAAAAGCAGATGCCTGAAAAGTATAAGACAAGAAAAGCATTTATGATATTTTAATATTCTTTCAACACTCATCTTCTCTCAGATAAGGAACCTCCTGAGTCAGGTATGTTTTGTGTAATAATCTTTGATGGATTTTCTTTCAAGACACTGTCGTATTTGACCCATATAATATCTTAGCACCTATGATATACTTTGAAAAAGAGTTGTCATTGTTTAAGGGTTAACAGCCAGAAAAGGGAGGACAGGTGGTGTCTGTAGGAGCCTGGAGGGTCAGAGATCAGTACTGTTCCCTCCCATTTCCAGCCACAGTCTATAAAAATCCAAGGAGGCCCGAGGTTTGTGAGGTCTTTTCCTGGCTTCCTGGGCTGCTTCCTGTCACATCTCGGGACAGCTAGTGCTACCTCCACGTGCTCAGCAGCATCCACCACCATCCGCTCCCCGGCACCACTGCGCTACCTGGTGACGAGTCAGAGCAGCCACGAAGCACTGCTCGGACACTTCCACTCGGGACTACTGGGACTGCGTTTTGTATATAGTTAAATATCCTTTTTCCCTTATTAATTCCCTTTTCCTTTCCCCTGTTGTTTTTCATTAAACTTGTTACAGTCTCAACTTCCAACTTCATGCGAAGCATTTTTTTTCTATATTCCTTTTCTTTTAATCCTCCCTTGGGAGGGTGGGCGACAATAGAGAGAAAATCCTGCTCCCTGGACTTGCACTGGGTCCTCAACGGAGACAGGAGTTCCACACAATATTTACCCCATCAATGAAGTACCATTTGAGTTTGTTTTGTACCAAATTTCTACCAGGGTTGTTCCACTCTTCCTAATCCTTGTACAGGAAAAATATTGTAAAGGTGACATTTATATACTCGTACCTCTCATAAGAGCTTTGGGTGGAAGTCAGGAATAAAAGCAGAGTTTATGATGTTTGGGAGAAGGGACAAGCAACTCAGGAGGACAAGAAGGATGTTGTGTGGTTATGCAGGGAGAAAATTACAAAGGTCAAAGCCCAGCTAGAACTTAATCTGTCTATTGCTGTAAAAGACAATAAAACATGTTTCTATAAATACACTAGCAACAAAAGGAGGGCTAAGGAGAATCTCCATCCTTTATTGGATCCAGGGAACTACAGGCCTCTCAGAATGACCTCGGTGCCAGGGAAGATCATGGAGCAGTTGATCTTGAATGTCATCACACAGCAACAGGACAGTCAGATGGTTAGGCCCAGTCAGGAGAAAATGAGGCTCAGGGGAGACCTTATAGCTCTTTAAAACTACCTGAAAAGGTTGTAGTGAGGTAGGTGTCATTCTCTTCTCCCAAGTAACAAGAGATAAGACAAGGGGAAATAGCTTCAAGTTGTGCCAGGGGAGGTTTAGATTGGATATTAGGAAAAATTTTTTCACCAAAGGAGTTATCAAACACTGGAACAGACTGCCCAGAGAACTGGAAGAGCCACAATCCCTGGAAGTATTTAAAAGATATGTAGATGTGGTGCTTAGGGACATGATTTACTAGTGGACTTGGCAGTGCTATGTTAATGATTGAACTTGATGATATTAAAGATCTTTTCCAACCTAAGTAATTATATGGTTCAATTCTGTTTCTATGGTTCTATGATATGTCCACCAATTAAATATATTTTAAAGATATTGTTTCACTTTGACAGAAATCATGCTGAACATGTATCTTCATTTATGTTATTTTATTTATGGGATTCTCAATCTGTGGTAATTGATTCAAAATACTGTGTTTCTTGAAACAACCTGAGAGTCTGTTAACTGTCCCCAACAACTCTTCTGGCATTGTTCTGTTCCAACAACCACCTTTTCATGGGCATTAGAAACTCTCTTCCCACTAGGCAGGGGGTGGGCTTTCAATGCATTTCCCATCCACTGAGAAAGGGTGTGTGAGAACTATAGGAATAAATTTATCTGAAAATTGCAGTCCATGCCTGCATGAAAGGACTGCCTTGTGTGATCTTCACACCAGGGCAAGAGTAATATTACAGCCAAAACTGCTGTGTGTATGAGGTAACTGACTTGTACAGGTAGCAGGCCTGATGCTTCTCAAGTGTCAGAAAAACTGCGCACAACTCTGACACATTAGGTAGTTCTTACTACCTTGCAAGGGATATGTAACAACATAGATCTATTTCAGGTTACTATAAAAGTTTGGAAATGTTGAGCAACACTGTTAAATTACTTCAGATTTATACCATGAAAATCTTAAACTCTTCCAGTATCTCATATAACCTGGTGATAATGATTCGATTCAACCTTTGATAAAATCTATTAACCAATGCTCAGAATAAGTGCTTATCCTATGTCTCACTTATCACTTGGCTGAATGCCTTCAGCACAGCATTCATATCTCAAACACCTATTGAGATGGAATTTGGACTACATGCATTGCCCTGATTTAATCTAGTGACTGCCTGCTTGAAACATTAATAGAATTGCCACTGGCTTCCATTTGGCCCTCTTAGGCCAATTTCTGTTTTTCTCAAGTGAATAGAATGAGCTCTATGCTAGAAAAGAAAGGCTGAGATGTAATCTTGACCCAAATCTGTTGCATTCCTAGCATTTGGCTTTTCGCTTTATGTCATACTCTTGACTTTCTTAACCACAACTATTCACTTTCATCTAGTTTCCTTTGAACTTCAATTATCAATCACTAGGCTAAGGTGTTTACTGTGGCTAGGGCAGAACTTTATTCCAAAAGCATTTTTAGCTTTAATGATGAGACCATGCAAGTTTTAATTTTATTTTCCTTCTGATTTTCTTTCCTCTATAGTTTTCTGAGGAGGTTAGTAGGGAGCTTTTGATACTTCAGTTGTAAATGGAGTAATCTCCTCCCTTCATCTGTACCTTTTGGGTAGGTGAATATCTTCAGATGTGATTAGTCTAGTAAAATGGACTTAGAGCTGATGATTCTGTAGATTGGGCCCTACTGCTATGAAACAACATTTCACTAATAGTATCAGTCTGCAGCTATCTATCATTCTTATAAAATGTCAAGGTTTAACCCCAGCCAGCAACTAAGCATCACACAGCTGCTCACTTATTCCCCCTCTCATCAGTGGGATGAGGGGAAGAGAATGGGAAGAGTTAAAGTAAAACTCATGGGTTGAGATAAGAACAGTATAATAACTGAAATATAATAATAAAAATAATAACTATAATAATGATAATAATAATAATAATTGTAACAAAAAAGACAATAACAAATAGAAATAAAACCCAAGCAAGACAAGTGGTGCTCATGCAAACAATTGCTCACCACTGACTGACTGACGCCCAGCCAATCCCCGAGCAGTGTCTCTTTCCGCCAAATCTCTTTGCAGTTTTATTTCTGAGCATGATGTCATATAGTATGGGAATATCTCTTTGGTCAGTTGGAGTCAGCTGTCCTAGCTGTGTCTCTTCCCTACTCACTGGTGGCGTGGGGTGAGAAGCAGAAAATGCCTTCACTCTGTGTAAGCACTGCTCAACAATAATTAAAACATCCATGAATTATCAACACTGTTTCCAGCACAAATCCAAAACACAGCCCTGTACTAGCTACTATGAAGAAAATTAACTCTGTCCCAGTCAAAACCAGCACAAAAGGTAATTCTCTCAACTTTTCTCCTTAGAGTAAAACAGTAAATTTAACTAATGAGTGCAACATCATGTCACAAACATAATACCATCGCTGCACAATGACAAAACACAACTGGATTTGGTGATATATTTCAGTTGTGCCCCATTTTCTGTGACTGCAAAGTGGCAAATTTAATCCTTACACAACAACAGTTCAAGTGTTTTGAAGAGCTTTGTTAAGTTCACATAGCATCAGTTGTGGTGGAAAGAAGAAAAACCTTGTGTTTCTGAAAAGTCCTAAAGTTTTTAACTCTATGATACCATTTTCTCAGATATAAAAATCTCCTATTTCCAAATACAAGGGTTCTTCCACATAGAGGAGATTAATCTTTAAATTGTAATTATTATGGGGGTTTTTGTTCCTCCTTCAAAACTGGATCATTTCTGCTTTCATTTTTCTTGTCAGCAGCTGTTAGGTTGTTCTTGTGTTTGGTTTTTTTTTTTTTTTTCCCCAAAGCATATGAAACCTAAATTAATCTCAACTTCTGACAGTAATCTCTGCAGCAAATATTACAAAAGAAATATTAAGATAGAAGATGGTGACTAAAAATCTTAAGGATATCTCAAAGTTTCATATATCCTTAAAAGCAACACATTTCTCCAGCTAGAGCAGAAAAAACCTGTGACTTGTGATCATCCACAGAGGCACTAGCAAAATTTTCATTTATCACAGTGTGCACCAAACACTTACAGAATACTGTGATTTATGTGCAAGATTTGAAAAAAGTATTTGTCCAAGATATTAATGTACACATTAAAAGAATTTATAGTCTTTTCATGTACATGTCATAGAGGTAAAAAAAACACTATTTTTTAAGTTTTACTATTTGACTGAGTATCAATTATTTGCTCAATCCCAGTGTTTTTCTGCTCTATAAGTATCTTAAAATGCAAGGCAATTTTAATGATTGATAATGTTTCTCTTCAGTGTAACACCTTAAGAGTGTAAAACTTTTCAGAGTCAGCCACTGCAAGGGAAAGTATTTCAATGAACCATAATGCCAGCTACCACATATCATCAGCTGTACCAGTGGTAGCAAAGCACTAGACATGAACATCAAGTACAGTATGTATTTCAAATAAGTCAGCTGGAGGCAACTTAACTGTTTTACCATTGTTAACTGTCATCAGACTTATGACATGTTGCTCTCACTATCTCTAAGTGATGTCAAAATGAAGAACATAAAAGTAACTGAATAAACAACAAGAACTGAAGTGGTTCCTTCATCTAATAGCTTTGTACCTACACTTAAGTTGATAAGAAAAAAACATGGGGCACAGGTCGTATTTGCATTAAAAATGTAGACTATTATTGCTGAACAGGGTTTTAAGTTATTAAAATAAGTTCATAAATTAAATCTTGAACATTATGCCCTGCACCCTGTGCTCCCCAGCAAAATGGTCCCTTGAAAAAGGCACTTGCACCACTGATGGTCTGTAATTTTTTCTCTGTGTTGAGTCACCCTTGTTTCTATCTTCAGGTTTTTGTGTGTTACCTATTTTAGAGAATTAAATGGGAAAGTATTTGCAATAAGTTTTCTTAACACTAAAGTTGATGGATTTTTGATAACAATGTGTTCTAACTTTCTGCAATTGGTTAGTGTATGCACCTCCCTATCACAACTGTGTTAGAACTTCTGTTGTTTTAAAGGAAACCAAACTTTCATATGCATGATATCCACAACTACCATTAAATTGATTCTGTGAATTAAGTACTTTGTCATTAGCATGGCACAGGAGTTGCAAGATGGTCACAGGAAATCTGTCATTGCTTTAATTGGTAAAGATAGTCTATATCTGTGTCCATGCTATATCAAAACTTTGTTTATCATAGAATCATACAGTCATTATGGTTGGAAAAGGTCTTTAAGATCATCAAGTCCAACCATTATCTAACTGTATCATGCCCACCTCTAAACCATGTCCCTGATCACTAAATCTAGACAGCTTTTAAATACATCCAAGAATGGCGATTCAACCACTTCCCTGGGCAGCCTGTTTCAGTCTTTATAACCCTTTCAACATAGAAGTTTTTCTTAATGTCTAACCTAAACCTCCCGTGATGTAACTTGATGCCGTTTCCTCTTGTCCTATCAGTTGTAACTAGTGAGACGAGATCCATATCAACATCTCTACAAGCTCTTTTCAGGTAGTTGTAGAGAACAGTAAGGTCTCCTCTCAGCCTCCTTTTCTCCAGGCTAAACAACCTCAGGTCCCTCTGCCATTCCTCATACGACACATGCTCCAGACTTTTCAATGTCTTTCTTGTAGTGAGGGGCCCAAAACTAAATACAGTATTCAAGGTACTGCCTTACCAGTGCCAAATACAGAGGGACAATCACTTCCCTAGTCCTGCTGGTCACACTATTTCTGACAAAAGCCAGGATGCTATTGACCTTCTTGGCCACATGCGGACACTGTTAACTAATATTTAGCTGGCTGTTGACCAACACCTCCAGTTCCTTTTCTGCTTGGCGACTTTCCAGCCACTCAACTCCAAGCCAGTAACATTGCGGGACCTGTCACTTGGCTTTGTTGAATCTCATACAACTGGCCTCAGTCCATCGATCCAGCCTATCCAGGTCCCTCTGAAGAGCCTTCCTAACCTCAAGCAGATCAATACTCCCACCTTACTTGGTGTCATCTGCAAACTTACTGAGGGAGCACTCAATCCCCTCATCTAGATCATTGATAAAAATATTAAACAGGAGTGGCCAAAACACTGAGCCCTGGAGAATACCACTTGTGACTGGCCACCACCTGGATTTAACTCCATTTACCACCACTCTCTGGGCCTGATGTTATGGTTTAAGGTTTAAGAGCCCAAAAGGGAAGGACAGGTGGCAGCTGTAGGACCCTGAGAGTCAGAGAGCAGTATTGTTCCCTCCCCTTTCCAGCCACAGTCTAAAAAAAATCCAAGGATATCAGGCCGGAAGGTCCTGTGGGCTCTTCCTTTTCCTTCTTAGGCTGCCTCCTGTCGCATCTCCAGATAACTGGGCCTACCTCCACGTGCTCGGTGGCATCCACTACCATCCGTCCCCCAGCACCGCGCCAGTCCTAGACAATGAGTCATAGTGTCCACGAGGCACTTCTTGGGTACCTTTACTTGGAACTACTGGGATCGGGTTTTGCATATAGTTAAATATCCTTTGTACCTTATTAATTCCCTTTTCCTTTCCCCCATTGTTTTCATTAACCTTGTTATAGTCTTAACTTCCAACCTTGTGCAAAACATCTCTTCTCTATTCCCTTTTTATCCTCCCCTAGGATGATGGGGGACATTAGAGAGATAATTCTGCTCCCTGTTTCATTTGGGTTTGCCCTGAGCTCTAAACAGAGACACCCATCCATCCAGCCAGTGTTTGATCCAGCAGAGTATATGCTTGTCCAAGCCTTGGGCAACAAGTTTGTTCATGAAAATGCTGTAGGGAACAGTATTGAAGGCTTTACTGAAGTCTAGGTAAACAACATGCACAACCTTTCCCTCATCCACCAAGCAGGTTACCTTGTCATAGAAGGAGATCAGGTTTGTAGGACTTGCCCTTCATGAACCCACATTGACTGGACATGATCATATGGTTGTCCCCTAAATAGCGTGTAATGGCACTCAAGATGATTTGTTATATGACCTTCCCCAGCACTGAGGTCAGACTGACAGGTCTGTAGTTCCCCAGATCTTCCTCCTGTATGCATGTATATGGTTAGGGGGTGAACAAGACCAGTTGAGCCTGCAGCACCATGATGATTAAAAAGTGTTTTGTTTGGCTGGACAAAATTGTTGTTGTTTTATGTATCAGTGATAAAGAGCCCTACAACAATGGGAAGGTAGTGGGAGTGCTGCTTGGTAGTACACTTCATATTTGACAAATGCTAGACTTACACAGTGAGAGAGCTACTGGAGCACAAGGCTGAAGTGTAAAGCCTCCTGGCCACTTAGAACTATAGACCTTAAGAAGCTTGAAAAGCTGCTGAGGGTGATTCTCTCTATATTTTTTTTTTTTCTCAGAAGAAGTAAACTGTTGGCTTCATAATAGTGAAAAAATTGTGTGAATTAAAATGTCCATGTTTTGCACTTATCTGGATAGTTGAGTATTAAAATTATCTTATTGTGTGGGAATATTTAATCTTCATAAAAGTGAATTAGGAAACACAGAAAAATACTTGGTCACTATTTTAAAATGATTAGTAATAATTTTACTGTTGCTTACAGTAAAATTATAAGTGTGACCTAAGTTTCTGTGTTAAGTTAGTAGTGGTTTACTTCTACTATAACAGCCTTCTATAAAATAAATATTTTATTAAGCTTACAAAGAAAGGTAAGAAAGCTTTTATATCACTCAAAACTTGATTAATTAAGCCTTTCAATAAATGTTTTCTTCTACCTCCTTTCCTTTTACTCTTATAGACATTTTTAGAGGAAGAAATGTATTACCATTCTTAAACAGTAGGAAAAAAATTAACTGTCTTTTTTGTAGAAAGTCAAATAGACTTCTGTTCTTGTTGGTGACGGAGTTTAATTTTATACTCTTTAAGAAAAATAAAATCATTTTGTACAAAGGAGAATAAAAAAGAAGAATGAAATTTAAAAAAATCACAGCTTCTGTTTTTGATGTTTTCTTACTTGCAGCTAGCTTCTGGCGAACTACAGACATGCCAATTGCTCTCTAATTTTTATAAAGCTCCACCTGTTTAAGGCTCTTGCTTTTCGCTTGTCTTTCTGTTCACAGACTCATGACTTTATTGGATAAGTGAACTTATCCTGGCTAGTTAACTTTTACTTATATTTCACAGGACACAAATATATAATTGCATTTTTAAGTAGAAAAAAAGGAAGTAAGATGGAGAAAGGAAAACAGCAATATATTTTAAGAAGTTCCTGTTTAGTCATAGGCACTGTAAATGTTGTGAACTGATCTTGATAAAGGAGTTGATATTATCACAGAATCACACAGAATCGCTCGGTAGGAAAAGACTTCTGAGATCATCATGTCCAAC
>NW_010185986.1:0-9346 GCF_000695765.1 Mesitornis unicolor
TTAGTGGCCGGCCCAGCCCTAAACCATGAGACCAACTAACTGCTAAGCTTTTTCAGTTCTTGTTGAGCAAGTTTTATCAGCCAGCAGGTAATGGTAGCCAACACTTCTGTCTTTGGCTCTTAAGAAATGGCTCTAAAGTGGGGGAGCTGTCTTGAACAGCATTTATCCTTTCTGCCTGAATTCATAGAAATACTTCTTGGCATAAACTAATATGATCATGCAGAAAAGGCAGACCTAGTAACAGGCTGAGCTAACATAAATTCCCACAGGACAATTATGTGAGTTAAAATATAATACTTGATATAGGATAATTACATTATCAGTAATGTACAGTAGGTACAAAGGATACCTACTTTGGATCAGCCATTGAGGCCATTGGGAAACTTCAGTATTTGCAAGGAGAAACAGGCAGCTTAAGCTAAAGGCTCAAAATGAAAAGGCAGATTGAATAAATTCAATTTATATAACTTTAAATTTCAGTGCTGCAGGCACTGAAGCAAGACTTCAATGAAACAAAGATTGTCCCTACAGAAGACTCACCATGGAAATAAGTTTAGTTTTCATTGATTTTCTGTGGCATCTGTGCATCTGTCTTATTAACTATTTTTTCAGTACTCATGCAAAGAACCTTCTCTTCCTTAGTTTTTGGCATTTAAACAACCTTTCTCTATTTCTTTTACTGTTTATAACTCTGCTTCTCAAATTTAGCTAGTTAATAAGGTGGTTTGTCTTTTTGGTTGGTTGCTTGTTTCTCTGAGATATATGCAGCCCTTTTAAGTATATGATCTGATAGGACATGGATTGATATGTAAGAAAGCTACTTTCAATATTTGGTTTTGCACCTCTCAATTTACAGACAGGCCTATTTTAATATTACTGCTTCACTCCTCTGTGCTCCTTAAGCAGCTCTGTAGAGGCTGGACAGCTGAACTGCAGTTTGCTTAGATTGACATATCTACACTGACATCCAAAGAATTCAGGTTCTTCTATGTCTCAGTCTGAAGGAAAAGAATAATTCTAGCTTCCTCAAGGTGTGGAGGAGAGCTGACTGCAATTTGGATATCTCTGATATTCACCAGAAACAGATATGCCCTAAAAATTAATTGCCTGTGGTAGGTTATTTTTGTTGGTTTTTTTCTGACTAGGATAAAAATTTTACATGTTAGAAATAATTTATCAGTCATATTTAATGCATTTTGCATATTTTAATCTATTTCAAATAAAAAAAATCAAGGGATATCAGCATATTAATGTGCACCACTTCTTTGATATTATATGGCTAATGTCCTGTGTAAAGCATATTTTTTAATGTGAAAATTCTCTCTTGTGTCATAGAAGTCCCTTTGTGGTATGAATAGTCAGCTCAGCTGAAAATCGAACATAGATATTTCAGACAACTTGTTTTACTTCTAATAAAGCAGTCATCTGTTTAAAACTTGACTCCTCACCAATTAACTGTTGCCACAAATTTAAATGGATACAGATCTTTGCTCCTAGATGGTGTTTAAAGAGCGCTGAAGTTCATATACACACACTCTGAGCAAATGTAAATCTCAGTAGTTACGCTTGAGTCAATAGTAGCATGGAGATTTATGTCCACTATAGCTACGGCCCAAAGTGTTGCCCTGGAGAGACTGCTGTTTATGGACAGTGGCATAAAGCAGTAAGAATTACGGATGTGGAAAAAAAAAGAGTCAGCTGAGAAAAAAATGGTGTGAGGAGAAGCTGGTTTAGAACTGGACTGCTGACAAACAGTGAAAAGGCTGGCATTAATTGAAATGTGTTATGAACGAGTACAATATACTGAGTCATTGAGTAAGTAGATAACACGCAGGTTACACAGGACACTGAGGAATACTGGAAAAGGGCAGAATTAGGTGTCATGTGGCACACTGGTAACCCTGGGAACTGGATGCATGTGTGAAGTGTGATGCTTCCTGCAGGAGCAGTCTGCTAAGCAGCATGCCAACAGGACCTACGCATAAACGTGCTTTTCTGTCTTTTCTGTCAGTTCCCATGCCACATATCCGCTAACACGAGCGGCTATTGACCCAGCACTAGGGGGGTAATATTATGTTCTGGATACTGTGAAAAGAAGAGGAACAGGGATAGTGATTTGTTATTATAATTGTTAGAAACATGAATCTGCCCTTAAAGTGTTTGCTGATTATAGACAGCATCAAGGCTTTTAAAAATGGTGTTTTTTTCTTGTTTTATTTGGAGTTTTCTTTTGATAAATTTATAGCACTTACTTTTCTGCATTTGCTTAAAACTAAACCTTGAAGGAAAACTCAGTGTAAATATATAAAATTTTCCTTTAATTTGGTATATAAATATAGATTAAATTCTCCTTAGTGTCCTTATAGTGATGCTTTAAAAGGTTTATAAATACCCATCCTTTTTATAAACTAAAATTTTTATAAATTATGTTTCTGAATCCAAAGTATTCTAGTTTCTCCTAGTCTCAATATCTTACTCATTCAGATGATGTTTTATTCGTAAGAACAAATTTCCTCTTTTCCCAAATGGTCTTCGCACAGTTCTACAGATATTTTCTTTACCATTTCACAGCACTTTTTCACAGCATGCTAACAGTTTTCTTTTCAGCCTTTCCTTATTACCCTGTTTGTTAAATTTTGCTTTACTGGTGCTCCACATCACAATAGAAGCTGTAACCATGTTGTACACTCATTGTGCACTAATGATACTCTAAGTGCATTGTTTTGGTAACTATGTGAGTTACACAAGAATGACTCGATGAAGGCAGCACATTTTGCCATAAAATCTCCAGAACTTCATGAAATAAACCCACCTTACCTAGTCATTTAATTTATTCTTATTAACACATTGATCATTCTTCATCTAATAATTTTCTGGCATAGGGAAAACATGGCCAGGTGTTACTGTAATCTTGATAATGATCACTTTACCTAAACGTAGCAGTTTGTGGGGGACATTCTACTTAGAGAATGTCTGCTGTTGAGAACCTGTTTTAATTGTTGGGATGTGTAAACTGGGTCATTTATTTCTTGAATCATAGTCTGAAAATATTCACAATTCAATTTGAACTTGTAAATGTATCAACAGTGCAAAACTGTTTCAGATTAATTTTCTTTAGAAATGTAAAATTCTGGATTTCATTCAAATGTGAAATAAACTAATTTCCAACACATGAAACATTTTATGACCTGGAGCTTTCTCCTAGCCAGACCTGGTGAGCTCATGGGAAGGTATCATCTTAATGATTCCAGTTTTGTATTCTTTCATTTACCTTGGGCAGTTAGAATGTATCTATTTTTTAAAAAAAGGTAAAGAGAAAAGTCTGGTCCAACATTTATTTAAATGAAGGAAAGTGTTGCATACAAGTAGAATTATACAACTTTATGAAAAAAAAGATGGTGGACTCATCAGAGCTTTCAAAATTACTGCAATAGAAGACATCTTTTACAGCTAGTCTTTTTTTATAAGTTTAAAGTATTGCACATGGTCTTTTTCCCTCTGAATAATCATTGAGCAGCTGAAAAGATTATTATAGCATATTGTAAAATTTCCATCATGTGGCTGAGAAAAAAAATCAGATTAGTTGTCAGTTGCAGTCACTGAATGGTGTGTTATTTACTAATTTATATTTTTTCCCCATAAAAAGGGATATAAATCCCCTGCTAAATTTAATATTCTGGGATTATATTTTTTGTGTTTAATCACGAATTTTTACTCCTCTAAAGTGTGTTATGAAGGAATATACCAGTACTCTGTGTATTAAACTGTATTTTAATGATCACTTTACGTCTGTGGCTGGGAAAGCGTTTCTAACACGAAACTAGGAAATTTAATGAAGACATTTTAGATTATTTTTAAAAGCTCAAATCCTGCAGATATTATTATTGCACTGGCTGTCACATCATCACATTAGTTGAAGCATTTCTGTACTTTCTTTCAGCATCTATCCATATGTGAACCGTGAATCTGAAGTATTATACTTCCAGTGTTAGACACTTACATAGTTATGGAATCCTAAAGTCCATTATTTTTTGTTTTGCATCAAACTACCAGGCAATATTCATAGCCTGTATCTTCACATTTGTGTTACAGTTAATTAGAAAAATCAAATGCATTTGTTGTTACATATACAGATAATTTGCTTTTCTTATGTCGAATATTGCCAGATATTATCCAAAGCACCATATCAAACAGCCTTTCCCCCCTACCTCATGTACTTTGCTACAGATTGACTAGAAATATCTTTGCAAGTAATTTGAATAATCCATTGCAAATGCGCAGTCACTAAAAATTGTAGGTGTGGCGCTTAGGGACATGGTTTAGTGGAGGATCTGGCAGTGTTAGGTTTATGGGTGGTCTTGATGATATTGAGGGTCTTTTCCAACCTAAATGACTTTGTGTTTCTATGTTTTGCCATTGAATAAACTAAACCCATGTTTAATTCCAACTTTATTTCCAACTTCCCTATTCTAACAATGTTTGTATCTGCTGCAATGTTTAGTCAGTTATTGAAGGACAGTAATTTATTTTATGGTGGAAGAGCTGGGTGCATTTAACATCAGGAGACAACACAGTAGAAAATAGATGTACAGCTTTAAAATATTTAGCTCAACAGGGACCTTTAACCCTGTAGAAAAAACTTACACTTTTAATAAAATTATAAATTATTTATGTTTTCCCTTATATGCTTTTTTAAATATAAATGAATTTTTTTCCTCTTTGGGAACATATAGGATGATTTCCATTTATAAAATCAAATGAAAATGGAAAACGATGTCAAAAAAACATTTCTGGTTAAAACCAGATTGGAATTCATGTAAGTCAGCTAAATCTGTAGAGGAAAAAGAAGATTCTAGCCTCCTTGTAGATAGATTCCCTATAGCTCGAGAAAATAACAATTAAAATGTTCTGTCTCATTTAAGAGAACCCATTCAATTGAGCTTGTTTCAGCAGAAATATTAAAGAGAGTCCATCCCATAAACTACCCAGTAATGCTTCTAATACAATAGGAAGGAAGGAAGGAAGGAAGGAAGGAAGGAAGGAAGGAAGGAAGGAAGGAGGGAAGGAGGGAAGGAGGGAAGGAAGGAAGGAAGAGAAAGGAGGAAGGAGGAAGGAGGAAGGAGGAAGGGGAGGGAAAAGGAAAAGGGGAGGGAAAGGTTAGGGAACAGAGAGACGAAAGGGGTAAGGGCAGAAGAAGAGCAGGGAAGAGAGGAGGGGAGAAGAGAGGAAAGAAAAGGGAATGGAAAACAGAGGAAATTAGTACAAAGTACAAAATCACCAGCTTTGAGCAGTTGCAGTTACTGATGTCCTGATAGCATTACTTTGTCCTCAGAATTGGTATGATGGCACCAAAAGTCCAAACACAGACTCCTGAATGTGCATGTAATAAGGTCCCAAAAGTGAAGCTTCTATTACTGACCATGCACTGTTACGCTGTCTCAGCTGTGAAATTAAATTTACTGGCGTGACCCATCCTGCAGTGAACGATGCTGGCCACATGGGGGTGTGTAGAGAAAGCGATAGATGATAAAGATGCTTAAAAAGATGTACTGGTGAAATGACAAGGTTTGAGATTTCCTTCGTGACTCCTGTTCTTTCCCCACCGCAACTGGAGACCAGTGGGACAGCTTCTTGAAAACCCCCTGCTCTTCCCTAATGACCCTGGTTGTCAGCTTGGCCACCTTGTGCCAGGTGAAAAGCCTCAGCTCCTCAGAAGTGATCTGCAGAGCACAGAGCCATCCTTGTTAAGCACTGGGAGTTTCCAGATCCCACGACAAATGAGGCTTTCTGCCTGGGTGTTGAAGGCTCTGAGTTTATGAGGACAGAATGCTGATAAAATTCCAGTGGCAGCATTGGAGTGAGTGGGAGAGATACTGTCTAACTGGTTTAACTGTCTAAATTAAGTCTTGTCTCATGAGCTTGTTCTACTGTCAGAGGCAAAGTTAGCACATCTAACACTGTGTGTTCCTTGGTCGATGTCTCCATTCCTGTCACCATCAAGGTGTCATGTTGGCTACGAGTTTGCAAAACAGGCTTCAGTTCAGAAAGGATCCTATAATGTACATCTGGAGCTTCTACCTATGCTTTTAAAGAGAAGCTGAAAGTAAAATAAAAGTAAAAAATAATTTAACATCTGTAAGTTCTGTTTACTCTGTAGATGCTATTTTTCAAGAATATTTGAGCACTTGGTGGGAACATCATATGTGAAAAGCAGCAGATGCCAAGCCCCTTTGAAAATACGGTCTTTTGGATCACAGTAGTGCTTCTGACCAAATAACGTATTCAAAGCTGTGATGTAGCCAGCAGACAGGTGCTGCTATTTTCTGTGCTGTGTTTCACCCTTCTGGAATTGCTTACCTATCTCCACTGAGTACCCAGAAAAGTGCATTTACCTTGTCTGAAGGACCTCCACTGGCTGGACTGCCTGCCAGAATGGCTGGGTTTAAAAATAAAACTTTCATGGGCTAATCACGTTGTCTTCTAAAAATTACTCTACTTATTACTGTCACTCTACCATGAGTTGGAAACATCTCTTTACATACAACCTTTTTTGATGCCAAGCTTTCTAAATCATCTATGTTTCTTTTAGAGCTATTCGCACTGATAAGTGAAAGTGAAGACTTACCTTTTCCTGCTTTCCTAGATGACTTTCACTTAACCGCCTGGGGTTTCTGTGAAATCTAGCCTCTTCTGCAGAGCTGCTAGTATTCTAGATTTGAAACTGTGTATGGTATTTCTTGGCTGTGTGCATATAAAGGATTAGAGGTACCATTTCTGTTGCTTTGTTGCTATTGTATTGTCCCACTGTTTGAACTTGTTATGATTAAGCAAAGAACAAATGAGAATAAAGTATTTACTAATATACCTGTTATAGCTTGAAAGTTTTATTGCCAATAAAATACCGATTAGAAAAATACCTTATTAAAGTTTCTCAGTGATTCTGTCTTGGTAATTGAGTGGAGAGTTGCATTGCTCCAGGACTTGCTTAGCTTCCATTAGGCAGCTGAGAGCCATCCTATTAAAGTACAACACCACAGTGGGTACAGAATATTTGTCTAATGTAGATTACTAATATGAGGTAATGTTAGATTGTTTATGGAGAAAATTAATGGAGGTTTCATGTGGCTGGGCATATATTAATGGCACATTTGGTATTACCTAACAGTGGTCATATTTGCATTACAGCTGCTCTGTTTTTGTTGTTGTCAAACCTGAACATAAGGAATTTATTGACAGTTGTTTCACAGGCAAAAACATCTTCTTTGGGGTGCGTGCAGATATATGCCAGTGTGTATTTCTTACTTCTTGGTTCTGTTTCTGATAAGAGTGAAGTTTAGAGCTCCCCATTACAAAACAGATAGAGACACATAAAAGCAGGTAGTGAGTATTTGCTAACTTCACTTTGTAGTGGTGGGGTTAGCCAGTATTAAGAGCAGTTTACATAGTATTAACAAATACAGCATTTGCTGTTGATAGTAAATTAAATTATTTCCTCTATTATTTGTCAGATTTAGTGACTGCGTGTTACATTCATTTACTGATCAGGAAACTGAAGGATGAACAATATTAAGGGAAAATTGCTGTTACCTCTTAGTGAAGTACATAGTTGTGAGGAGAATTCCTCCTCCCACACCTGGCTTTGTAAAGAGGACATACTCCCTTAGACTCCAGATTTTATTAAAAAGGCACTGAAACTTCCCTTCGTGGATTACATGCCCAAAACACTATATATTTTTCTAAGTCAAGACTTTGCTTAAAACTAATATGTATTCATTCGGTGTATACTCACACAGTGAGTCTGCCAGAATGAGAATTGCTTGCCAAAATACGAAGAGTACAAGCTGAATACTGAATGAAATTCATCGATAGAAAATAATGTATCTGTTGGAGGTGAGGTAAATGCGAAGCTTGCTGTAGTTTGTAGTTTAGCAGTGTGGTTGAGGTAAAAGCTGTGCCATTCTGCCACCATTCTGCTGGTGAGAAGCTGATAGGGGTCTGCCTCAGGTCTGACGTCGGCTGGGGACTCAGGGCTGTTCAACTGCACAGGAGGAGGAGAAACAAGCATGACCTGAGCCTCCAAAGAGTTTCCTGTGAAGAGATGGGACAATCCAGATAGGTTATGTTCCTGGACAGTGAGAGACCTTCCGTACAGATGTCTTTTTCCTAATGGATTCTGAAATGAGAAAATGTAGAGTTACTGATTGATTTATGGAGTGGAACATACTGAAATCGTTCTGCTCTGTTTATAGCAGCCTCACTGACTGCACCTTGTCATTACCAATAGGGCCAAATCCTAAACTGCAGTACATCAGCCAGCTAACTTCAAAGTCTCCAGACCACAGTATTTCAAGTAAGTGAGAAATGATCCTGAGGGAGAAATATTGTCACAATTTTATCTTTTTCTGATAAATGGTTGTATTTGGATGATAGAATGTAAGCTGATGTAAAGGCTGGAACAGAAAAGACTTCAAAAGATCCGTTAGAGAATTACGTGTCCCGAAAAAATGCTAAGGGACTAAAGCTGCATAGAGCAAAAAACTTTGATCTAACTATAATGTGAAAGATGACCATACCTAATTCAGAGTAGCTTTTATTTTAAAATTTTATTGGCCAATGAAGTTCAAACTACATTAAGATTTGTTAAACCTGAGTGTGTTAAAGCTTATCTTCTGAAACCTCAGTTTCTGAAAATTGTATCCTTCCTTCCTTTAAATGATCAGCTGAAAGGAAACGTGTAAGTCCGTTTATTGCAAAAAGACTGGCATAAGTCTTCTTTAAATAATCATTTACTTGCAGTCTAACTCTGTCTTAGATGCCAAATTTTTAGAAAAGGCATGTACCTGGAAGCTGCAACTTTCTTGTCCAATTCTAACAGTCTTAAATGTATGTGGCCTTAAGAGATTTGTGTCTGGTTTCTTTGCTTTCATAAATCATTTTAATTCAGTACAGTTTTAAGTATACAGTACTGTATAGTTATATGTAATAATGGAAAGATCACTGTTTCAGTGTATTTAAGCACTGAGAGAAAACTGTTAATTATTACAAGGAGCTCAGAGTCAAGGTCTGTTGGGAGAAGGAGGACACTGGGTCTTCTTTGGCATATGGAATTGATCACACTAATTAGGCTTTGCAATTGGCACTACATGGAAGCCAAAACTTTTCAAACTGGGGGCAGCAGTGAATTCCTGTCTCCATTATCCATATCATTACAGACTCTTTTAAACCATGTTTGTAATCAGAAACTCAAGATACTTCTGTTATCCTCAAAGGAGAGTTTCAAAGACATAAATAATAGCAAGTTCCCATCAATTTTATGTTTTGGATACCTTTTAAAGAACAGTCCTTT
>NW_010185987.1:0-6157 GCF_000695765.1 Mesitornis unicolor
GTCCCCAAGCCTGTAGTGCTGCATGAGGTTAATGCGTCCGAAGTGCAGGACTCTGCACTTGGCCTTGTTGAAGCTAATACAGTTGGCCTCAGCCCCTTGATTCAGCCTATCCAGGTCCCTCTGCAGAGCCTTCCCACCCTCAGGCAGATCAACACTCCCTCCCAACTCAGTGTCATCTGCAAACATGCTGAGGGAGCACTCAATCCCCTCATCCAGATCTTTGATAAAGATGTTAAACAGGGCTGGCCTCTAAACCGAGCCCTGGGGAACAACACTTGTGACTGGTCACCAACTGGATTTAGCTCCATTCACCACAACCCTCTGTGCTCAGCCATCCAGCCAGTTTTTGACTCAGCAAAGCATATGCCCGTCCAAGCCATGCCCAGCCAGCTTCTCCATGAGGATGCTGTGGGAGACGGTGTCAAAGGCCTTACTAAAGTCCAGGTAGACATTGTCCACAGCCTTCCCCTCATCCACCAAGCAGGTCACCTTGTCATAAAAGGAGATAAGATTAGTCAAGCAGGACCTGCCCTTCCTGAATCCATGCTGACTAGGCCTGATCACTTGGTTGTCTTGCATGTGATGTGTGATGGCACTCAGGGTGATTTGTTCCATCACCTTCCCTGGCACCGAGGTCAGACTGACAGGTTTGTAGTTCCCTTAGTCTTCCTTCCGGCCCTTCTTGTAGATAGGCGTCACGTTTGCAAGCCTGGGCATCACGTTTGCAGTTATTAAGCCACTGTTAACATTACCACATACTGTAAAATACCCAAGGTGGATTAAAGAGAAAAGGAAACCTATGACAAGTTCCTGTCACTTTTGATACTTGCTTTTAAATCTTTTAATTTTGGATTATTTCTTTATACAGCTATTGTTGACATCCAACAAATAAAATATTTATTTTCATTGTGGTTTGGTTCTTTCTATTTTTTCCTTAATTTAGCTATAGTTTTGTGAAGAAAATGAAATAAATGCAGATTCATATGGACACAACAAGAATGCTTAGCTGTGTTAGTTCAAGATTTATTACTGAAAGCTATCTCTAATAGGATAAATTTTGTTTTACTGTAGATATAAAGAAACTTTCATGTTGCATGAGGCAATGAATTAGGTACAGTATTGCATCCAATTGCATTACTAAGTGCTACAGTCATTAAATGCCCAACAATAGCCCACAAATGCCTTGAAACAGTATGATCTACTTCATTAGGAAATAGAATATTTTTAGGACACCTCACTTAACTCCTTCAAGAAGTTCCCTGGAAGCTAAATATCTTCTACTAGTTACTAGTAGAAAAGAAACATCATCTGTGATAGTTCAATGTCTTTCAATTGTACTGCAATGTCAGCACTGAAACTGTGCTTAGGTCTTAGTAGCTGTTCTCTAAAATGTACCATAAATTATACCTTAGTTTAAACTACACGGTTTTAGTGTTACTGGAATGTTATTAAGCTCATATGTAGCCATTGAGTTTTTTGGGAAAAGGAAAAAAAAGGTGTCAGAATGCAAACAAAGACAGGGACTATTTCCATCTCATTCTTTTATACTCTAATTTTATTCATGTCCTTGTGTTGAATGAGATAGAAGTCAGGGCAGTATTTGTCAGTGTGTCCATAAATGTACAGAGAAAACTTGGTATGTCAAACAACTACAGAGCCCATTTTAGAAATTATTTCAAACTCCATCATCTCATTTGACCTTTTTAGTCAGATATAGAGTTCCCTACTTATCCCTTCACCTGGTATCTTTAAAACTACTTCAGAAGACTCTACCATAGTCAAAACCAATAGACTGAAGAAACATATTAAAAAGAACACTTTCATACTTCAAAGGATTCTAGTATATTAGATGCAATTATCTTCATAAATACTTCTGACATACTAAGTTTGGCTGTCTTTTCAAAAGTTGTTATTTCTTCCGTTTTAGGATGTGCCATTGAAATGTCATTAGGAATCTGATTTTTTTTTTAGTATCTGTTATGCTAACTTATTTTTGTAAAAGCAGAACATTTAGAAGTGGAATGTAAAAACACCTATTACTTGGTGACACAGTATATCAGCTGCTTCAACTAATTAATTCATAGAAGAAAATCAGCAATAAATCAAATTCGTTATTCACATCAACCTTCTATTACTGGAGAAATATAATAGAATTTAATAAAAATCTTTGCAAATAAAAACAATAATTGGCTGAAGTAAAAATGCCCTTATTAATCATTGCTTCTATAGAATGCAGGAGAATGAAGGGATGAAGGAAAGTGCATGAAATTTTGGTATAGAAAAATATAACATCCTGTGAACATATTTTCTCATCTCTCCTATGATAGATGTGAACTTTTAACAGTGATTTACTGAAGATTTATTTTGATTTGGTTATTGAGTAGTTTTGAAGTATAAAGGTTAGAAACAGTTGAAAAGGTAAAAAGAAATTCCATTATCTAGCAAGATCCATTGTAAATACTTGGAATTTTCTACTGGGCACATTCGCAGCCAAAAACTGTAAAGAACTTAAACTCCTTTTCTTCAGCTACTGAAATGGCTTGGTCAGGAAGGAGGAGGAAAAACCAGTATCTGATTTCTGAATGGATGAAAAGGTTTCTTATTAAGGAGTTATTTTGACTGTTGGAGATGTAATAATATAAAAAGTTCATGCCTGCTTATGTTATCATCAGTAGACAGTCTGCAAGATCTGTAGCATTCTACTTCAGAGTAAAAAAGTCACCTGATAATCTGACTTCTCAAGAATCAGAAAGAAAAATCCAGCACTTTCTGCAATAACATCATCCCAAATCCATCCAGATGATTACAGTCCTTTCATTCCATTCTCTCCTTTTTTTTCATCCAAAACATACTAAAGGAATTCCTGCTATAATGTAGTGCTGAAAAATTATAGGTGATTCCTGCAATACATGACACAGGATTGTAAATTTCCATCTGCCAGCTGTATCATATAGCTACTAATATACTGTTATAAGGTAAGATAGATCCCTTTACAGATAATTTTGTGAGTGTGCATGCACACAGTCCTATTCATCTAACAATACCTGCAATAAAGCCTTCCCTGTGTTTTGTGATTAGAGTAGGGGTGTGTTTGCTTAGAACTTACTTGGCTCTTTCATTCATTGTAACGGTTTACACTTACATGTCTAAATTTTACTACCATTAATTATAATTTCCACAACAATGTTTTTAATCAACAGGGTTTGAAGTGATGAGGAGGATGGATGCAACAATGGGCTCGTTAATACTTATTTTCCGTTACAATTTATAATTTCTAAAATATCTGCAATACTGATTTTGAAAAGCTGTTAAGAAATTATCATATATGAAAATTAAACTTCCTTAAAATATTATCATTATGGATGTTGGTGTTGATATTAAAATAATAAGATAAACATCCATTGGAAATGTTTCATCTGTCACTCAAAAAATCTTCCAGATGTTCTACAATTCCATCAGAATTATCTTTTAAAACTCATCATTTACATGGACATCTTAAAAAAATAATTAGAAGAGCTAAAGTTCCTTCTAAATATTTCAAACATATGTTTAAATAAGCATTTAAATATTTTCTGACACTGATTATCATTTAATAATTTATTGGATCTTATACAGGGCAACTATTAAAAACAAAACAAAGCACAAACCAAAACAAATAAAAGCCACTGAGGTGAAGGGCTCTGGAGTGGAGGATCGCGCCGGGGGACCTTTTCTGAAGCAGCAAAACTGCTGCTAAATCCGCTAAATCTGCGAAGGCAGAAGAGCAGGGAGAGACGGTACGCCAGCCTCCGGCCTCCAGAGCTGCAAGGGAGTGCTGCGAGCATGGCAGTTGACTTACAGTGGGCGGAGTCAAGGGTAACCACATTGCCACTCTCACTAAAAGAGCCCCTGGAGGACAGTGGTAACTGCTTAGCACAGCACAGGCAGCTCAGCCATGGTCTCCACCCGGCGGAGGGTCGGGATGCCAGCATCCACTAGAAAGGATGTGGGAACCCAGATGGAGTACTCACGGAAAGACACAAGTGTCCAGGCCACAGGCCACACGCTGCAGGGAGTGCCAGATGCTTTCTCTAGCAATGGGTGGGAGCTACAAGAACTACTGCCTATGTTGTGAACAGATGGATGATCTGCTCAGCTTGGTGGTGGAGCTATGGGAGGAAATTGAAGGGTTAAGGTGCATCAGGGAGGCAGAACAGGCTCTGCTTTCCTTGAAACAAAAATGGGAGCATCCAATGGTAAATACACAGGATCAAGGGGCCCTTATGTCATGCTCCTGTCAGGCAGAAGGTGGAAACCCAAATGGAGAGAGTGAATGAGGGGGAGTTCGAGGTTGGGGCAGCAGGCAGACTCGCGCCTTGCCCATCTCACCCCTCCAGGTGCCCCTAAACAATAGGTATGAGGTTCTGGTTGAGGAAGGCCTGAGAAATGAGGATGTGGATGATGGGCAACCTACATCAGAGGGCCCTTCACAGTCAGAAAGGCCTACCGCCCGCATCACAAGCTCCTCCACAAAGAAGAAAGGTTATCATTGTAGGTGACTCTGTTCTGAGAGGAATAGAGGGTCCCATATGCCAAGTAGATCCTCCCCACAGAGAGGTCTGTTGTCTCCCTGAAACCCAGGTTAGGCATGTCACTAGGAAACTTCTCAGTCTGGTAAGGTCCACTGAGTACTACTCACTACTGATTTTCCACGTGGGTGTTGAGGAAACTGCAACCTACAGTCTGCGAACAATAAAGAAAGACTTCAGGGCCTTGGGATGGTTAGTGAAGGAATCTGGGGCGCAGCTTGTTTTTCATTCTCTGCTTCTGATTGCAAGCAGTGACATAGGAAGGAACTGAAGGATACAATCCATAAACACATGGCTCTGTGGCTGGGGTCACCACCACAATTTTGGGGTTTTTGATAATGGGATGATGTACATGACACCAGGTATGCTGACATCTAATGGGAGGCACCTTTCTCAAAGGGGGAAGAGGATCTTTGCCCAAGAGACTGTGGGACTGATTGACAGGCGTTTAAATTAGATATGAAGGGGGCCGGGGATAGCAATATCAAGATTGACAGTGACAAGTGGCAGGATGACACACCAAGGTTGGAAAGGTGGGGGGGCCTTGGAAAAGTAAGGGCCTTCAGCCTGTTGCCCTGAGGCATGCAATGGGTGCTACAGCACAGGCAGAGTGTTACAGAGACAAGCCAGAGGCTCCTGAAGTGATAGAAGACAACAGGGCAGATTTCACAAAACACCTTGGGGGAATGAAGGCGTGTCCATGTAAGAAGGTGACACAGCTGGCAGCACAGCTGAAATGCCTCTACACCAATACACACAGCATGGGCAACAAGCAGGAGGAGTTGGAAGCTATCATGGTACAGGAAATCTATGACATAGTGGCCATTACTGAAACTTGGTGGAATGAATCCCATGACGGGAATGTGGCTATCGATGGCTACAAGCTGTTCAGAAGGGACAGGAGAGGAAGAAGAGGTTGACTTTTATGTTAAGAAATGGATGGAGTGTGAAGAGTTGTCCCTAAAGAATAGCCATGAGCAGGTTGAAAGCTTATGGATAGGAATTGGGGATTGTGCCAACAAAGGGAACCTTGCGGTTTTTGTCTACTACAGACCGACCAATCATAGGGAGCCTATCAATGAAGCCTTCTTTCTCCAGCTCCAGGAGGCACTGAGCTCACAGGCTCTCATCTTGCAGGGGAATTTCAGTCACCCTGACATTTGTTGGGAAAGTAGCACGACAGGCTGTAAGCAGAGACTCCTGGACTGCCTTAATGACGACTTTCTGAGACGGGAAATAGACAGCCCTACTTGAGTGGAAATGATTTTGGACCTGATGGTCACCAATGTGAGTGAACTAATCAGAGATGTCATGATTGGAGGCAGCCTGGGCTGTAGCAATCATGCACTGGTGCAGTTCACCATGCTAAGAAGTATGAGTCATAAAAGCAGCATAGTCAAAACCCTTAATTACAGGAAAGCAAAATTCCAGCTCAGTGGGACCTCATTGGAAATGGCCCTCAAGGACAAAGGAGTGGCACACAGATGACAGATCTTTAAGGAGGCTTTCCACAGAGTGCAAGAGCTCTTGATCACCAAGAGTAAGAAATTGGGCAGATAAGGCAGGAGACCAGCATGGATGAGTTGAGA
>NW_010185988.1:0-360 GCF_000695765.1 Mesitornis unicolor
TGTGTACGTTGTCTACCTGGACTTTAGTAAGACACCGTCTCCCACAGCATCTTACTGGAGAAGCTGGCTGGGCATGGCTTGGATGGGCATATGCTTTGATGGGCTAAAAAGTGGCTGGATGGCCAAGCACAGAGAGTTGTGGTGAACGAATCGAAATCCAGTTGGTGACCAGTCACAAGTGGTAAGTTTGCTGATGACGCTAAGTTGGGAGGGAGGGTTGATCTGCCTGAGGGTAGGAAGGCTCTGCAGAGGGACCTGGAGAGACTGAATCAATGGGCTGAGGCCAATTTTATGAGCTTCAACAAGGCCAAGTGCTGGGTCCTGCACTTCAGTCACAATAACCCCATGCAGCGCTACAGG
>NW_010185988.1:604-3493 GCF_000695765.1 Mesitornis unicolor
TCGCAGGGCCACAAAGCTGATGGAGGGAGTGGAGCATCTCCCTTATGAGGAGCGGCTGAGGGAGCTGGGTCTCTTCAGCTTGGAGAGGAGGAGACTGAGGGGTGACCTCATTAATGTTTATAAATTTGTAAAGGGCGAGTGTCAGGAGGAAGGAGCCATGCTCTTCTCAGTGATAGCAAATGACAGGACAAGGGGCAATGGGAGCAAGCTGGAGCATAGGAGGTTCAATCTGAACATAAGGTAAAAGGTCTTCACTGTGGGGGTGACAGAGCACTGGAACAGACTGCCCAGAGAGGTTGTGGAGTCTCCTTCTCTGGAGACATTCAAAACCCACCTGGAAGCGTTCCTGTGTGACCTATTCTAGGTGATCCTAGTTTGGAAGGGAGGTTGGACTAGATGATTTTTCGAAATCCCTTCCAACTCTTAACATTCTTTGATTCCGTGATTCTGTGATAAATAGTAGGTACTTGAGTGTGACAAAAATGGTATGGAATAAGGAGTGGAATGTCCCAGTTTTAGCTAAATAGAACTAATTTTCTGCTTAGTGATTTTACTTTTCAGTTAAGTCTCTTCAAAGTGACTGTACTTTTCTGAAACTAATGGCATGTTTTTCCAGATAGTGTTCATTTCCACAACTGATATTGCTTGATGTTTATTGTTACTAGTAGGTATGGTATGTTTCTGAATCTAGTTACAAAATCCTGCTCCCACATGCTGCTGGGTGCGGTCTGGGACTTTTCCAGTTCCCTGCTCCGCATAACCTCTAGTGATGTAATTGTCATTGGCGGGGGGTGGAGTGTGGGGAGGAGTTCATATTGGTTTTGTATATATTTGTGTATATTTCACTATATTCTTATTTACGTTATTATCCTGTAGCATTATTATTACTGTATCAACAAATACGTCAATTTTCTTTTCCAACCCCTAGGTGTCTCTCCCTTATTCTCTTTCTCTTCCTCTTCTTGGGAGGGGAGAGGGGTTAATAGAGAGCATCTGTCCACCATTTAGTGGTCAGCCCAGCCCTTAAACCACAAGACTCTTTCACATAAGCATCCTTCAAACTGTTGTAAATTACAAGTTATCCGTTTTTCCTCAACTAGTGCCTGTTCGGCCTGCTGCCTCCATGTCTGTTTTATTTCTAATTCTACCTGTAACGTTTTATGAGTTATCTGCTTTTTCTCAACTAGCACCTGTTCAGCCTGCTGCCTCTGTGTCCGTTCCTTTTCTAATTCTGCCTGTAGTGTTTTAACCACTTCCAACAATTATACACTAACTTCTCTCTCAGTTTGCTCGTCAATGTACTTATCTTTCTGAGCAGCCATTAGAGCAGCTTCCAAAACTCCATAAACCACCGCTTTATCTTTGCCAGGTTTAAATCTGTTTTCTTTTGCCAAGTCTCTTATTCACTCTGCTATTATGACGGGAGATTGCCAATAACTTTCTGCCTAGCATCGCCCTTTCAGAGTAGGGCATGTTTTATACACTTTCAACAATTCCAGTAATGGGGAGCAGTCAAGGTCAGGATTAATGCAGGTTGCCATGGCCTCCTGCTGGAGATTTCGGAAAGCAGCCGAAAATCAGTCTCCTTTTTCAGCTCAGCTGATACCCCCTTATGATTTTCCCTGCACGACGGGGAATCCCCCTATCTGACTCCTCCCAGAGATCGCACTTCTGACACCAATAAAAAATGTCTCATCCTGCCACTGTGGACAGACCAAGTTGTGTGATATCTCTGGGTCAGAATGCAAGGAAGCAGTCTGCTTCAGGGGTCAAAATAAAATAAAAATGTCTCATCCTGCTACTGCAGAGAGACCAAGTTGTGCTGGATCAGAACTCAAGGCACGACAAGCTTAAAAAATGTTTACTTATTATTGGCAAGTGCAATCTACAAGAGTCTTTGCAAAAGATATATCAACTATCATGATTTTAGCTAAATATGAGATTATAAGGTGTATGATAGCAAATACCCATGCCTGGCCCAGGGATTTAAGAAGAGAGAATGAGAGAAAAGAGAAAGAAAAAGAACAGAGAGAAAAGAAGAAAGCAAAACAAACAAATAAGGAGAGTGGGAATAGTCACCACCCTTGGTTCCTGCGATGTTTCTGTGAGGGCCTCTGGTGGCAGGCACACACTTGGCCCCTGTTGGAGGTGTCTTATGCTTCCAAATCTGTTTGCTTGTCAATCAATGATGCAGGAAAGCAACACCCTTACATGCGATCATAAAACACAGACATGCCTCTACATGTGACGCATGTACTCTATAATCCTAATTTGCATATTCAGAGGTGTCATCCGTTATATGCATTTGGCCGATAATGAAGCAAAAGGTCTGTATGGACCTGGTATGGCATGGGTGAAACAATGTCTCAAAGCAGGTGATTCTTGGGAGCAACCCTCCAGGGGCAAGAGTGGATGTGCTGGATAGCATGTCCAGACTTGCCTAGGAGAGGGGCATGTCCATGCTTGCTACCTACCCTACCACCCCACGAAAGCCTGTAACCACATGTACACCCTCCATCTTCTGAACTTGGCTCAAAAAAGGACACCCAAAGCCTTGGAGGTGGTGACTATCTTTCATCTTCTCTACTTCTCTTGTAACTATTTCTCTCTTTTCTCCTTTTCTCTCTTTCTCTATCATTCTCTTTTCCTTTTCCCCTTTTTTCCTTGCAGCACATGCGGCTGCAGCGGGCTGTAGCTGATTGTTTTGATTTTGGGTTTTGGTTTTGACACTGGCTGCATCAGGTTCTCTGTTTTTCTTGGTTCCATTAAGCAGATTGTCACAGTGTTGCCAGTGTTACTAAGTTACTTAGTGTTCCAGTAACTTCGGCTATTGCGGTTTCTTGTCGGTGCTCTGTTGTGTGTTGTTGGAGGCTTCATGAATTAAAATGG